>NW_026939653.1:0-9285 GCF_032062105.1 Saccostrea cuccullata | reverse complement strand
TTTTAGCTCAGATACGCCAAATAGAGCTCTAATGTGACGAATATTTTGTACAAACATACTTGCGGGTAAAGTTTTGTAGACATTTTCTAATTGATTTAATGCATTCAAGAAAAAAGTTCTTTTTAGGACAATCAAGTTCCTATTTCTTTGCGTCATAAAATACATCAGCATTTTCATATACATATGCATATATTGTATGACAGTGTATAACAAAATGAGAGTATGCATGTCTTCTTTTATTGCTCAAAAAACTAAAGAGTGTTTAAGTGATAAAACATTCCATAGTCTCTTTTGATGAGACTTTTTTTTTAAATTTTCAAATTTAAAATAATCTAAAGTATATTACCTAATTCTACAAAAAATACCAGCAAAGGGAAAAGATATTGATCGCCCCTTCATTTAAAGAACCATAAAGTTCGAAGTCGAAGTTCATAGCTATAAAATCGTTGTTCATGAAATAGTATTTACAAATTAGAACTTGATTTAAAGTGAAAGCATTTACCAAAGTCAAACGTACGGGGGGGGGGGGGGCAAAAATCAGATTATGCCAAATTCACACAATTTTGCACTAATTTCATACTCATTGTATGTGTTTTAAAAATCTTGTCGAATGACGTGTCTTTGCTGGAAAGGAAACGGTACTTTTCTAAATAAAGAAAAATTATTCCTGCTTCTTATGGTCCATGCGTATGTTGCAAACCAAGCAAAACTGGTTGTGGCCGAAAAGAAATTACTAAATTTGGGTGCGGTTTTTGTTAAAAATTAATTGAATTGAAATGGTTTTTCTAAATTCTTTTCAAAATCATTAAAATCATTTTTGAATAAAGTTATTCGCACAATCAAATTTTTATCCTAATCGTAAGTTTTTCTGGTTTCCGATCTTACAGGATGGGTCTGCATGTCCAACGATATCAACGTCAACACCTTTTAGTTAACCTGTGTGAGTCAGTTAGTAAGTTATATCCGACTCTAATGTAGTGGAGATCTTCTTGTTGGAGCCCCGTAAAGCTCAACAGAGTTGATATGAGCAACGCAAGGTACAATGTATACATTCTTAATTACCTATTACCTAAATTACATTTCAAAAGTCAGTGTGATTTTGTGACTGTTTCTCATCTGTAGTTCAAATTAAAAAGAATTTTTATTTTAATTGACTTTATCATAAATATACAGATAAGTTAAATTTAACGAGGCTGAGTCTAATTATTTCTGCCCTAGGGATTTTGATAATTTTTTTTTTATAATTGATTTTTACTGTTATATTTATTGTTTTAAGATTAAAAAATCGAATGTTTACCATCCCGATTTCTTAGGGGACGTCTCAAAAGTTGTCAAATTTTACTATAGGACCCTATGGGAATTTGTTGGAAAAGCGCCAAATTATCACATTTTTTCCATATTTTTTGTATTTCTGCCATAGCGATTTCTTTTTCATTCAAGTAGATGAAAGTTATAGTAAAAAGTCACGAATTTGTGAAATTTCAAAAAAGTTCACCTTCTAGGTTGGTCTAGGAATATTAATTAATACTAGTAAGTTTATTTTTTCAAACCCAATACCTCTAAATTGCCATATTACGGTATAAATACTTATCAGTGCAGATGAATTATCGGCGCAGATATAATTTCGGTAAAAATAGTAAAGTTTAGATTACTAGTATGTTTCTTAGGATGTTCTGTCATCAGTTTTTAGTATAAAATCCATGGACGCTTTGAACATACAAGCGAGTCATGCGTCATTTTTCAGCGTTATGCATTGCTTACAAAATACGAAAATGGTCACGTCGTTAGAGCTATTTCAGCGTTTTTTCCTAATTATTGTCGTAAAATCACATTTACAAACTAGTAGGGGTTACAGATAATGTTAATTTTGTATTAAAATCAAAATATTTGGCAAAGATGCACTGTCGCACAAATGGCTGCATGAAGTTAAAAAGCTGCGCAAAGTCATACGCACTCGAATTAGACTCGGCCTCGTTAAGCTAACTTTTTTTAAAATCTGAACCTAAGAGACGAGAAAAGTTTTTCGTATGACAGTTATTCAACATAACCCCCTTTCGCCTTGAAATCACTTTCGATGAATGTGACGACTTACACAATTGGAAGGCTATAATGGTTTTATCTTTATCAATAAACGTTGAACATAATACTTATTCTATTGTAAGAAGTAATCCACTTATTACATACAGATCAAACTAAAAACACAGAAGTTATCAAATATTTATTAAAAGCACACCTCGATGAATATTTACTTTGCATAAGCTTACGAAAGTTTTGCACCAAATAATTGCTCTTAAAATCATTTACACTTGTAGATATACATTATTAGAGGCCTTTCATTCAACAACTAAATATCTTTACATCACTTGCGCCATCTTTAGCATCATTATTACATGTGCATATTAAGTGAAAGAAGGCTTCCAGTTCCACGAACTTTAATCTGGCTACTCGTTCGAAAAATCTGACAAACAGCATTCCCGACACCATGGTTTACTATGTTCTATCCATGGTTACAAAAAAAATTAGCAACACCCTCAAAATTTTCTTTATGCTTTCTATCTGTTTATAAGGATTTTAAGATATATAAATTGACAGTTTCGACTCTCCATGTCTTTCTACACAATGGCAATGTTTAGTAACATTGTGCCCTATTGAGACTGCAGCTCTATTGGTTTGTACTTTAAATAAAGGAAGAGAAAAGTTGGGACTAGAAACTTAACAACAGCAATAAATAGAATTATGATCCTTGATTGACTGTCTTTTTGTGGCAAGACTGCAATAAGATTACAACTGTAAGAGTTTTTAATCAAATTTACAGAATTTTCCATTTTAGTTACCATGACATCTTTCATCAAAATAAAAAATAAAGACAATTATGTATCTGCGTGTAGACTACTTGCATGCCAAATTATACTATAATCCGACTTAAACTGTATTTGTAGTAGCATTTTAAAAGTATTTTACAGAATTTTTTTATTTTAGTAACAACGGCAACACCGTTTATTGAAATCAAAAACATATACACAGATTTATGTATCTTAGTGTAGTCGACTTTGTGCCAAGTTATATTGAAATCAGACCAAAAACTGTAGGAGGAGTAGCATTTTGAAAGTATTTCACAAACAATTCTATTTTTAGTAACCACGACAACACTTCAGCAAAAACTGATTCAAAAAGTTATGATTCTTAGTGTAGTCTGCTTGTGTGTCAAGTTTTATTGAAATCAGATCAAAACTGTAGAAGTAGGATTTTGAAAGACAGACAGACGGACGGACTACGGACACATTACTATTGCTTAAGCTCATCTGGTCACTGACCAGAAGAGCTAAAAACTAAGACACAAATTGTGTGTAACTTTACTGTGTTATCATTACAACAACGTCATAACTTGTGTAAAATTGTTTCAAATATGAACACCCTGTCATATCATTATGTCTTTCAAAAGTAATCACCAAAGAAAAATGTTTTGAAATTTGGGTCAAACATGAAGATAAGGGCCAAGTAAAAAAATCATAATATGTTTGGAAACATCACGTTATACATCTGTGAAAAGTGAAAGGTTTTACATATATTGCAAAGGTTAATTTGTATAAAATTAGGCCAAAATCCAAGACGAAGGTCAAAATTGTGAAAATCCAATAGAAGGAATACACATGTGAAATAGGAATATCTTCTAATAACTGTTTATAAGAAATGGACAACGTTAAAGTTTTGAAAGTTTTGCAAAACATTGAATCAAATTCAAAAGGTCAAAAGATAAAAAAATGTTGGTTACTTTGTACCCAAAGAAATTTCTTGTCACGAAGCATACACCTATAAAATATATCAAGAGTTATGGCCTAGATTAATTTTGCCCACAAACAGACATATAAACGGATGGACAGAGCAAAAACTTTAGGTCTATAAATCTTCTATTACAGAGTGTAAAAAGATACATGTATACCAAATTCCATACATGTACGCATATGTTTTTATTTGTCCTTTTAAAATCAGGGCAAATATATTGAATTTAATCTTTATTGTATGTGAATGTTATTGCTTGGAGTTGAGTGTTCCTCAGAAATTGTAAAGGTCATATAATCTGGCGTCCTTCTATTGGCAAACAAAAATCTGAAATGAAAATGTGATTTTTATTTTCATACTCATTAAATATTCAATTAATTTTCTAAAATTATTGTAAAGTTTGAAAAGGTTCATTTAAATGTAAAATCAAGGACTACATGAAATAGAAATTTACCAATTTGTCTGCCTCAAATAATCTTGAATAATGTTAAAAAGACTTAATTTTTATTGTCAAATTGATTCTTTCAAATACCTTATATTTTGTCAACTAAAATTACACTGCCTATCTTAACCAAACAATGAATTTTCGTTACTTACAACGACTTTGTCAGCAAATCGATTTATCATTGAATTAAATGCTGATTGACGTTTCTCATACTCATTGTTAGTGTATTATTTACACACTGAATTGAAGACGGATTTTCCCGTTATTTCCTGATCATGACAAGGAGCACTCATCGGATGTGACCGGTCGGCAGGGGATGCTCACTCCTCCATGGTACCTGATCCCACCTTATGTTTTTGGAGGTCCGTGTTTGCTCTGCTCCTATTTTGTTTTGTTTTATGGACTTCTGACCTTGAATACTGTTCGTTATCTCCCTATATTTCACTATAAAGTGTGTAACTAACAACGTTTAATAAACCATATGTGTACATATATTTTCATATTGTCTGCATTGCAAATAATATCCAACCTGTAAATTATAGCTGCCACCAGTGCCCCCGCAATGGGCCCCACCCAGTAGACATAGTGATATTCCCAAATATTGAAATACAGGTATCTGGAGTAGGATGCAGACGGTCCTAAACTTCTTGCCGGATTCATAGATCCACCAGTATATGGTGCCCTGTTGTAAATGTGTAAATTACTAGTAACTTTCAAAGCATGCCAGTTTGAGCTCAGTTTGATTTAGTGCATTCCTTTAAATATCTGAATATTGTTGAAGTATTCAATCCTGAGCGAAGCCTCATCACTGGATGTCATCAAAAATCACTATGGACTTTCATGATGTGTTTTATAGGATTATATTAATCCTGATAAGAATATGCAATATTTAACATGTTCATTGTTAAATGAAAATTGTTTTCGTCTTATTTACTTATCTTGTCATTTGTAATTTGACAATTATTTTATTAAAAGCAATTTAATTGTACACATAAGTACTCTGAAGTCGATATTAAAAAGATACTTGAGTTTCTGATTGACAATGCCTATCTGGGTGTTGGACACTCGGCCTTTGTGTAAAATAATCTGTTGGAATTTCCATGGGTACCAATTACGCACTGTTATTAGCAGACTTAAGTTTTGTATTGATATGAAGCAGGATTCATTCAAAATCTTAAACATGAGAAAAAGAAAACACTTACTGAAGCTTTCAATTCAACATTTAGATATATCGAAGACGCACTATCAATTAACAGAAATTATTTCCATTCATATACTAGTATCCCATTGAGCTTGAAATGAAGGATACCACAGAGTCTGACACATGTGCTTCATACTTTGATATCTTACAAGAAAAAGATGTGAATAGCAACCACACAATAAAGCATAATGAATGTGAACACTTACTTTTCAATCGTCAACCTGTCTTACTTATGCAGCAATATATGAAAAATATTTATTACCAGTACATCATTTGTCTTTAAATCTTACCCTGACAGGGCACATGCGATGAAAGAGAATCCAATAGCTAGAGGTGACATTTTTCTCTTCTTTTTATCCAGCGTTGTGAGTAAAACAATGAAAGTAACTATAAACGTAAGGATGCCCTCTATCAGAACTGCCCAGCCAGGTTCTGTCTCATTTATAAGCATTGTTGCTCCACCGATGAACTGCGTGTATTTATTCGTCGGAACAGCAGCCTTAAAAATGACAATTTAGAAATGGAAATAACGTTTGTTGTTTTGAACTCAAAATTAAAATGTCAACAACTAAACGCACTTCGCCTTCTCAAAGTTCGAGGCGAGAGAGAAAGAAACAAGTTAAAATTAACCAGTTATTTAATGGAAGGTTAAAAAATATCCACTTTCCCTTTATGTGATACATGCATGATAAATGATAAATAAATATTGCATGCAGTTAAGTGTAACATTGAAATTTTTCACCCCACGAAAACCAATTTACATTAAAGTATAATATTATATAATAATACATACAAGGGCCAACGCTCCTCCTATGAGGCCTCCCCCTATCTGAGCAATGAAAAAGCATACTGCAACAAGCACAGGTAGCACACGATTCAAAGTCAGAGCGAATGTTATGGCTGGGTTAAAATATCCGCCGCTACAAAAGAGTCATCAGCTATTTTGAAATTTACTAAATATGCACAACAATTATTATTAGAAAAAAAATCTTAGTATGAAAATTCAACTATGGGGGGGGGGGGAAATAATGACCACCAAATTGATTTCATTTGGGAAAATGTTCAACTACCCAAATCATAATTTTCACTTATATCATCATATATAGAACATTTATTCTAGTTTAACTTCCTTTAAGTTGCTATAAAATTTGCAATCAGAAATAGTTTCAGATTTTTAAGTAGTAGAACTTTTTTTTCTGAAAAATGAAAATATCACTACATCCTGAGAGACTTTCTAAAAAACAATATCGAAAGATTTTTTAATGCTTCAAAATGGTAACAGGGCTATAAGTGATTAAATATAAACATTGATTTAGTTTCTTCTCTTGTGCATGTGAAAAAATAGTTGCTGGTTGTAATTTTACATTATTTTTAAATTCTGAAAGGTTTTTTATATGAAAAAATATATATGAAACAATGAATTCCCCTAACATCACTTTTTTGTCTATTAAAATCATTTTTTTTAATTTTATTTGCTGATAGACATAATATTTTATAACATTAGACAGTAGCATTTGCTTGTTTGTTTGTTGTTTTTTTTTTTTTTATAAATTTACTTTTATTAAATATACATGAAGATCAATCATAATTGTTACACAGTTTTGTTGCACTCCTGACTGCAGTAAAATTTAAAAATAAGGCCATAGAACACAAAACATCATGAAGTGTTGGCAAAATTAAGGTGGAATGCCACACCAGCTTTTTATTTGATAAATCTTTGAGTCATCCTTTTAAAACAAGGGTTTCAGCATTGAAAGGTCGATATTAGCTCTCAATTATTCTATATGAATTTTTTTGTATTTTTTCAAAAAAAATGAAAAAAATTAATTGTATCCAATTAAGATGTTTTCGAGTTTAAAATTTGCTGTAAATGGATGTATCATATTAATATCTAATAAAATATGTAAAGAAAGGCTGGTTAGAATTTTCAATTTTTTAAATAAAAATTATTTTTGAAAATAAAACACATTATTTGTGAATATTTTTTAAACCTATGGTTAAAAACACCATAAAACTAGTCACAACTGAGGAGAACATGTTTGTCAATCATATTTTAAAAAGAAATTGAAATGAAATTGAGAAATTTTAGAGAAATTAATTTCTTTAATATTTGGACCTAACCCGATCAAAGTTAAACTGATCCCGATCGAAATTAACACAAAATGAAAAACTACTTACTTATTGCCTCTTCATGTATTTACAATGAAAAAATCTATATTATTGTCAAGTTCAATAATGTTTTAACCCTTATTACACCTAATCAGACTAGTGTTCTTGGGTAAATGTTATTTATTTCCAATACTTGTACAATTATGGTTGAGATCGGTTTAATTTTGATCGGGATTGGCCAAAATTAAAAAATATAATTTTTCTAAAATTTAGCTATTTTGTTTCAATTTCTCTTTTAAATATGATTAACGAACATGTTTTCCCCAGTTGTGACTGGTTTTAAGAAGATTTTAATCACAAGTTTGAAAAATATTCACAAATTATGTGTTTTATTTTCATAAATATTTTTTTATTAAAATTTTTTAAATATCTATACGGCTTTTCTTCACATATTTTATTAGATATTAATGTGATGCACTCATTTACAGCGAAACTTTTACAAGAAATCGTCTTATTTTGATGTAAATATTTTTTTCATTTTCTTTGAAAAAATACCAAAAAAATCATATAAAATAATTGAGAGCTAATGTTGGCCTTTCAACACTGAAACCATTGTTTAAAAAGGTTGACTCAGAGATATGTATAATATAAAAATTTGGTGTGGCATTCCTCCTTAAGTAGTAACGAACTTATGCGATATTTATAGCCCAATACTTCATTTTTAAAAAAAGCATGAAAGTTTTTTAAACTTGCTATATATTTTAAATTATCCTTATTTATGTAAAAAAGAAAACCAAACTAGCTAAAATATATATTAAGAAGTAGAATTGAGCAGCACAAATTACATAAGAACTTGTTATTTTGTTTCCTTGAAGTTCAAGGGGAATTGTTTGAATCTAATAACAATTTTCAGTGCTTTTTGATATTTCATAATAAAGAAAAAACATATCTTACTGGTTGAAATTTAAAAAGAGAACGATTTTGGTAATAAAACTGCCAATAATTTAAGAAGTTATTCAAATAGATCATTATTTTTTAAAGATTTTTTTCTTAACATGAATAGAAGTTTTCTCAACATATAACCTTGAGTCTTTAAAAAAACCTGTTGCACTCAAAATTTCATGCAAATCTAGTTCATCTGAAGCACAGAAAAACCTTGTAATTGATAAAAGTACTAGCATTTGGTAAAAAAATTTCTGTGTGTCATTATTTTCCATACTAAAAATCAGAAAATCATATAGTGATAAAAATTTTGTCATTTTTTAGACAAAACATCAAATGTTGCACACCTGACAATAGAGGGTACATGTACAGATACTCTCATTAATGCAGTCTTGTAATTTATCTAACATTTTAAAGTTTTAATGTATATATCAGTTTAATTTTATACTTTGAAAATTTTTTTTTTTAACTTGAATGTTTTTCAGATTTTCAAAATCTATATTTTTTGGCAACAATAATTTTTTTATTCCAATGTTGACATGGTCACGTACAGCATTTTCTCTCAACATCAGTTATTACCACAATTTGGTTAAACAATAGTTGCTGAATTTTAAAACAAAAGGCTTTGTTTTAAACATAAACCATTATAATTTATTTCACAGACCTTATAAAAATATTTAGTTTTAAGATTATTACCAAAAAATGTTGCACTCCTGACATTTTAGCTTTATTTTTAGGTGTCACTTTTTTATGTATTGAGATATCAATGAAAATTGGCATGTATATGGACCCTATCTAAGGACTTATG
>NW_026939652.1:0-9431 GCF_032062105.1 Saccostrea cuccullata | reverse complement strand
GGTTTAGAAAAAAAATCTAAAAACCACAGATGAACAGACAGCTAGACAGACAGACTACAAAAAATTTGATCAAAAGTTTGATCATTCAACTTAAGTGAGCAAAAATGAACAGAAAAAAGCACATACCACAATGATGTCTTGTATCTGGTAAAATAATGTAAAACTGCATAGTTTCCCTTGATCTTGTTTCTTTATTTTGCTGAGAAAACAATGGACAATTATATATTATTTATTATTCTTACAAAAGTAAACATATAGGCTTTAATTACCTAATTTTATTTAATCATGTTAATTGATAAAATATCTTAATTCAAATGAAGATTTTTACTCAACAGAACATGTGAATCAACAAAGGATTCTATATCTACATTAATTTACTTTTATTTTTTTTATCCTGGTTATTGATGGAGATTTGCATGCTGAAGAAACATCAAAACCTGTGAGGTAGCCATATTTTCATCCTTGTTAAAGCTGCACAGCATATCCCTAGTATAGATATCTGTCAAAAGAAAGTCAGAACATTTTAAACTTTTACATAGATATAGTATAAACCTAACGCTTTTACTTGAAAGTTTATTGTCCCTTCTCCCAACCCCACCCCCAAAGAGCAACTATTTCCCGAGGTGCAGACAAGGGAAAAAGTTGTTGTTTTAATCTGGTACTCCCACAGTAAGAGCCTCGCTTCACGTCCCTATGCTCCTAATACGAGGGTTTTCCCAAAATTTCGTAGACTGGGCTCATATCTTTCAAAGAAATTAAAGTATCTTTATAAAAATTTTAGGGTGGATAAAGCGTGTTCTTGACAGATAAATTACGAAGTTTTATCATGTTTACTTTAAAACTTTTCGAGAAAAAACATTTAAAGTGATATCGTTCCCTAACACCCGGAGCAATCTGCAACGTCAAAAAATACAAATGTAAACGGGTCAAATTTTTGGCGAAAATATTTAATTACCAGAATCAAATTCTTAAATCAAACGAAACGGTTATAGTTATAAATGTGAAATATCTTAATTACGATGATATGATTAAACTTTAAAATATGTAAACAAAGTATATGCATGTATACAGGTATGAAATAATAATAATTTGAAAACGATATATTTATACAGACTTTTCTTCTGTTTCCTCTAATGGAGTTGCACAATGGAACTCTTTTCCATTTCTTAGCCCTGTCTTTATTTTAATTACTGTTATTCACATATACATAGAGAAACCGTTTTTGTCATTTTAAATACTAAGGACGAGAAAAAGTTTCCTACTCTACCAAACATTTATGACTGGTACATTTCTGTAACAGTGAATTCAGGATCAAAACACTTGATCATAGTCCAGTGCGCCGCCTGTGCCAACGAAGCCGCCATTTTGCAAAAAGTCCGATTTCAACCCTATGTATATAAAACGTTATAAAATTTGTTTTTATCAAAGAAAACACTCCAAATTTTGAGGAAATGTAGTTAATAAAACATCATTAAGAATTTTCATTTCCTTAAAAAAAATATGGGGCAGTAATTACTTTTCCGTAGGATTTTAAATATAATATGCCAAGTTGTATTTGCAACTTTTGAGCACTGCGCCACCTCCCTACACTTAGACAATGAAATGTGTCTTTTAAATTGGAATAATCTGTGTAGTTTCTCCATATTTGTCCATAAATTTGTTAGATAGTATTGGTTTAATCTATATGCGAAGTTTCATTAATGTATGACGTAGGGTTCCTACAAAGCAACGCTTGTCTACGGAATTTTGGGACAACCCTCGTATATCTGGCGGCACCGAGTCTAAAGTATCTCGCCGTGAACCTCTACATGCTGGAGTATACTGTTTTGGGGGACGATAATTACACCGATACTGGTCAACTTTACTAGATTTACATCACAATCTGGATAATAATATTTAATGGAAGAGATCGAAAATGAAAAGTGAGGAAAAACAATGCCGTCTGTCAATAATTTTATGATTAATTGACTGATCGATTGATTGGATATGTCATATTCCAGAATTTTTCACTCATATAGAGACATAACCGTATGCCGGTGAAGGGCTTAAATTGACCTTTACTCGGCATTCAGGGCCATTGAGCAGTGGGGGATTTTTATCGTGCCAAGCCTGCCGCTGACACGGGCCCAGTTCCGGGGGTTAGCGAAGGCCCCGAACTTTCACCTCAATATGCTGAATGCATGGTGAAGGAACGTTGCTACCTATTCTTTAAGGGATATGGAACTGACGATTTTAAATACCCCCAACTCCAAGTGACGTCAATGAATTTTACGTTCGTGTATGTCTTTAAAAAATCTTTCGATGATTTTTTGATTAAATTTTACCGTAAAACTTATTGTATAGATACACTTGATATGAAGTAATATAAATTGTGACTAAAATGTCATTAAAATCGAACCACAACACAACTCGGGTTAATTTTTACGACTTATCTTGCTTATCGCCGTTTTGGCAATGTCAACAAAGCGGATGTTTCGGAAAGCATGAAATGGGGAAAAAAGCTCGGGTTTTCGTCTGTCAAATCTATCTAGCGGTACAACAAGGCTTCTTTGACCCAAAGAAGGCGATAGTGAACTGTGTCATACTGAATTACTCTGCCAATAATCACTCGAATGAGGAATACAATGATCACCATGACACCCCACCCTACCAGTACCATGCCCACGACAACCCCGTCGACTACCCGGGGTTTTGTCCTAAATTTCAACCTATTATTTTTTTCATAGCAATTCTTTGCAATATAAATATTCAAGCTGGGTTAAAGGGCACTATGACTTTTAAATCCAGATTCCCCACTTCCCCCTTTTTTTAATTGAACCTGCACAAGTCATAATGTAAAAGCAGGGATTAGAGTCGGGGGGTTTTATTATTATAAAATAACTCAATGTAGGTAATAGCATTTATAATAACCCAGATGAAAATTTTTCCAAGATACATGTAGTATTTTGACCAGGGGCTATAGCCCGAGGTCAATATACTTCATGTATCTGAGGTAAATATTGTCATCCTGGGTCATTAAAACATATTGGGGACATACTAAAACAAGTCCCAGGGGGAAAAATAAGTCCCACATGAGTCCCACAGAAAAATAATGAGTCCCACCAGTAAATATGATATTTTATTAATATTTAACAACATATCTTTATAGATTATCATTGTTTAGATATATTTTTGTTGTGAGGTGTGTTGTATTTGTGTTGTTTCATCATGTATATTATTAGTAACATTAAGTTTCTTGAACATTCCAGAGTGGTAAATTGTTTGGTCATTTTTTCTAGAACATTCATGAACTTTATTCATGTCCAGAACTTTCCGGGAAATTATGTATTTACAATTTCTCAATATTTTAGATTTATGATACTGTTTTTGAAATTAGATAAAAAACATTGTCGTATAAGCATCATTGAGGATTACTGGGATATAATTTCACTGGGACATTGTGTGCAGCCACGGACACTCTATGTATGTATTTTTAGTTTTTTGCTAAGTTTGTACTTTTAAATGATTTGTATATTACTGTAAATAAATTATTATTAAGTTTAAACTGTGTGATTGATCTTTGCTGGCATTTAGGGTTATTCTACCCATAACAGAATTGGGGGCTCGCCCGGGGATAAAGAATTTCTTGCACTTTTGCAGTTTTTTTAAAATTTTGTTAATTAAACCCGTTACATTTGATTATAAGCCAGCAAAATAACATGGTGTTTTCGGTCACAGACTTTTTTAGTTCACCAATGTTAAAGGTTTTTATAGTTAAAAAAATGACTTGATTGCATTAGGTTTGCATTTTGGGTTAGATGTTAAATCCTCTCGGGAAAAGCAAGACATTAGAATTAAGGTTGCAAACAAACTAGTAGAAGAAAACATCTTTGAAAAATGCGATCTTCCAGAAAAACAGTTAAATCAGAGTTAGGCTCTTACAAAATGGCAGACTATCAGTTTCAATTAGAGTTAGAGAAAATGCGATTTGAAAAGAAAAATTTGAAAGAGAAGAGCGAGAAAGAGATAGAGAAAAGAGAAGAACGAGAGCGTGAACGGAAATTTGAATTAGACAAATTAGAAAGAGAAAGAGAAGAGCGAGAAAGAGAAAGACAAGAGCGAGAGAGAGAGAGCGTGAAATGAACTTTGAATTAGAGAAATTAAAATTAAAAAACCCAAACCAGAACCGTCATTTATCAATACTGAATTTGACGCAGCAAAAAATATCAGATTAGTTCCAAAATTTCAAGAAAAATCTGTAGACAAATTTTTTCCCCCAAATTTCAAAAAAGTGCAGAGAATCTTAAATGGCCACAAAATGTTTGGTCAACGATGTTACAAAGTGTACGGGTTTGGGAAAAAGCGGCTGAGGATACTCTGCACTGGGGGAGTTGGGTTCAGACTATGAGAAGGTCAAAGCAGCAATATTAAAAGCCTATGAATTATACCTGAAGCGTATAGACAAAAGTTCAGAAAATTAGAAAGTTTGATAATCAAACATTTGTTGAATTTTCACGGAGAAAGAAGATTTATTCGATCATTGGTTTAGATCTAAGAAACTTGATAAAACTTTTGATAATTTGGCCAAGTATCCTTAAAAATTTAAGGAAGGGTTTTTCTAAGATTTGAAAACACATTTAGAAGATACGAATGTGAAAACTCTTGAAGAGGCAGCAGTCATATCTGATACTTATGCTTTCTCATAAAAAGAATTTTGATAAAGATTAACTACAAATTCTACCAATTCAGACACATATAAAAAGAGTGGTTCAGGGTCTCAGTCTTTCACAAGTTCCCAGTCTCCATACCAAGGTGGTTCTAAGTCCGGTCCAGGCGTTTTAAGGATCTTCGGGAATAGGGTCGCTTCCTAGTGTAGCATTGAAGAAAAAAGGTCATCTGATCAGTGAATGCTTTAAACTTAAGAGAAAAAATGATTTTGAAAAAACTAACCACATGCTTGTGCGGCAGTTAGAGGTGATAGAGAAGCCTTAGTTTCGATTTGTTCTGACACTCCTGATGTCCAGGGTTCACAGTCCAGTTCTATTGATTTATGGAGGATTATAAGCCCTTTATGTCTCAGGGATTTGTTTCACTCGGTGACTCTAGCGAAATAAAACCTGTCCAGATTTTGAGAGATACTGGTGCTGCACAGACGTTATTGTTAGGGGCGGCTTCCTTTGTCTGAGCAATTCACTGGTGGGTCAGTTTTATTACAGGGTGTGGAGCTAGGTGTCATTGATGTTCCCCTGCATAGAATTAGTTTGAAGTAAATTTAAAGTTACTGGACCTGTTATCGTAGGTGTTCACCTCTCTTCCCGTTCCAGGCATTTCTTTGTTGCTAGGAACATTTAGTGGGGGAAAAAGTTGTACCAGATCCTATAGTTTTGGAAAATCACCCCAGATGTTATGTGCGATGATGAAGATGATGACATTTATCCAGCCTGTGCTGTTACTAGAGCGATGGCCAGAAGACGAGAGATGGAGGCAGACCATACTCAAGCCTTTGACAGACAGATTCCTCTTTTGATATTGATTTGAATGACACTTTCTTATCTGACCTTGATGACACCAAACAAGCATGGAACCACAAAATTAAGAAGCAAGAGAAGAAAGAACTTTTACCAAAATTTGGTGGTGAGGATGAAGTTGCATCCACTAGTTAGCCAAGGCAAGGACATCCTCAGCCGAGAACGTTTACTCTCTGAACAACATAAAGACCCAGATATCATTCAACTTAGTAAGAGGGCACTTCCACCAGAAGAGGCTACTAAAGTTGGAGAATGCTTCTATATGAAAGATGGCATCCTTATGGGAAAAAGGCGACCACCGACGCTTCCCCAGAGAAGTGTGGCGTGTTGTTCACCAGATAGTGGTCCCAGCTGCTTTTCGTCGAGATGTCATGAGTTTAGCTCACATACACCTATGGCTGGGCATTTAGGTATCAATAAGACTTATAATAGGATTTTGAGTCATTTTTATTGGCCTAAGCTAAGAAAGGATGTTTCGAAGTTTTGCAAGTCATGCCATGTCTGTCAGATGGTAGGTAAACCAAATCAGAAGATACCATCTGCTCCTCTCCAACCCATTCCAGCTTTTGAAGAACCGTTTAGTAGAGTGTTGGTGGATTGTGTAGGACCTTTGCCTAGGACTAGATCTGGAAACCAGATTTTCTTACCATTATGTGTACATCCACTCGTTTCCCGAAGCCATACCTCTAAGGAAAATAAAAAAGAGCATAGTTAAGGCCCTAACCAAGTTTTTCAGTTTTTAGGGCACCCAAGGGAATTCAGTCGGGTCAAGGCTCAAATTTTATGTCGGGGCTGTTTCCCGAAATATGCATGAGTTGGGTATTAGGCAGATCATCAACTGCTTATCATCCTGAGTCCCAGGGAGCGCTAGCACGTTTTCATCAAACCCTAAAAACAATGCTGGAGACCTATTGTTACCAGTATGAGAAAGACTGGGATGAAGGGGTTCATCTTGTGCTATTTGCTGCACGAGAAGCAGTCCAGGAGTCTCTTGGGTTTAGTCCTTTTGAATTGGTGTTCGGTCATACAGTTAGAGGTCCTTTGAAATTGTTGAAGGAAAAGTGGCTGACTGAGACTAGTGATCTTAATCTTTTAGATTATGTGTCTATTTCAAAGAAAAACTTTACAATGCTTTAAATTTAAAAAAAAATTTAAGATTTCAGATGAAAAAAAAATGTGGGATAAAAATGAGAAAAAGGGGTTTAAGATGATAAAAGGCTTGATTTTTACCTATTCCTGCATCCTTTACAGGCCGATTTTATGGCCCTTATGAAATTGAAAGCAAGATCAGTGATGTGAACATGAGTTAAACACCAGGTGACTAAAGAAAAGGGTTTGTCACATTAACATGTTAAAAGAGTATTTTGAAAGGTGTGACCGAAATTCTGTAAAACCAGTTTCCACTTTAGCCAACGCTAAGACTGTTCAAAATTGTATTGAAAGTGATACAGTGTAGAAATGAATGAGAAAGATTTAATCAGAGTGTCCGCTTGAAAAACTCAGAAATTTTGGGTGATTTTGATGCCAAACTTGGACATTTAACTTCACCAAAAAAAACAAGTTAAAACTTGATGAATGAGTATCATCAAATCTTTCGGAGTTCCAAAGAAAACTAATGCAGCTTGTCATGATGTTATAGTTGGCGACGCTCTGCCTATCAAACAACATCCGACCGTTCAACCAATAAAATTGCAGTACCTAAGAAGGGAAGTGCAGTATATGTTGGACAATGACATTGTTGAACCTAGTAAAAGTAATTGGAGCTCACCGGGATTCTTGTACCAAAACAGGACGGTTCGTACCGATTATGTACAGACTTTAGAAAGGTGAATTCGTTACCAAAACTGATTCATATCCAATACCTAGAATTGATGACTGTATTGACAGCATTGGAAAGCCAAATTTGTCATAAATTTGACCTGTTGAAAGGCTACTGGCAAGTGCCGTTAACAGAAAAAGCAAAAGAAATATCTGCTTTTGCTACACCAGATGGACTTTATCAGTATAAAGTAATGCCTTTTGGCATGAAAAAGAGGGACATTCCAAAGGATGATTACTCCCCTTTTTCAAGACCTCGAGGGATGCGAGGCCACATTATGATGTCGTCATATACAGCGACACATGGGACGAACATCTCCGAATCATGCATGCTTTATTTGACATTTTAGCTGAAGCAAACTTAACTGTGAACCTTGAGAAGAGCGAATTTTGTCATGCTTATGTAGAGTATTTAGGTAATAAAGTAGGTCAAGGTTATGTTACACCCATTATGGCTAAAGTGGAAGCTATTGCAAAGTTCCCGATTCCTACAAAAAAGAAAGAGTTAATAGGTTTTTGGGGATGGCGGGTTTTACAGAAAATTTTGTCCAAATTTTTCCTCAGTTGTTAGTCCACTTACAAATCTTTTACAAAAAAGGGTTAACTTTGAATGGACAAAGGACTGTGAAAAATCATTTCATAAAAAAAATCTGTCCTTATTAGCAATCCAGTTTTGTCAACTCCCTTTTTTAAACAGTTCAAGCTTACTGTTATGCATGATGTTGGAATGGGGGGTTTGTTTTAAGAACATAGTGATAAGGTAGATAAGTTGTTTCTTATTTTTCAAAGAAACTTACAAAATGTCAACAAAAATATTCCACCATTGAAAAAAGCCTTGCTTTGTTGTTAGCCTTACAGCATTTTGATGTTTATCTGAATGTTACTTTGCATCCAATTCTTGAAAGGATCACAACCCCCACATTTTTGCATAAATTGTCAAACAAGAATAAAACGATAATGGAGTTTGTTGTTAAAAAACAACATAATAATTAAGCATATCAAAGGCAAAGACAATGTTATTGCAGATGCCTTGTCCAGAGTATCATAAACAAATTAGATTTTTGTATTAATGTACATATGTTTTACAATATAAGTTTTTCATTGCATTCAAAATTTTTTAAGGGGGAGGTGTTGTGAGGTGTGTTGTATTTGTGTTGTTTCATCATGTATATTATTAGTAACATTAAGTTTCTTGAACATTCCAGAGTGGGCAATATGTTTGGTCATTTTTTTAGAACATTCTTGAACTTTATTCATGTCCAGAACTTTCCAGGAAAATCATGATTTACAATTTCTAAATATTCTAGATTTATGATACTGTATAAAAACCCTGTAATTCGATGATAGATATACATTGTCGTATAAGCATCATTGAGGTATTACTGGGATATAATTTCACTGGGACATTGTGTGCAGCCACGGACACTCTGATGTATGTATTTTTAGATTTTTGCTAAGTTTGTACTTTTAAATGATTTGTATATTACTGTAAATAAATTATTATTAAGTTTAAACTGTGTGATTGATCTTTGCTGGCATTTAGGGTTATTCTGACCCATAACATTTTGAATAAAATTTTGTCACAAAAAATGTTTTAGAAGCCGGTTACAACGATTAGTTACAAAAACAAAGAACGATAACTCCTATATCCTCATATAACTCTATAATGTTCCTAATCCCAACAACAATGATAACATTTTAGGTTTTTAAACAAAAAATTTAAAAGAAAAATAATTTTATTATTGAATTAATTATATTTTAAAAATGCAAGAAGTTCTAAAGTTTTCTAATATGTGTATAAACAAAGAGCAATAACTCTTACAATCATCTGCCTCAAGTATTGAAGTAACAAGCCAAACAAATTTTAATTTAAAAATTTTATGAAACTTTCACAATGTTCCTTGGTTTATATGCCTTTATAGCAGTTCTAATGACTAAAAAAAATACTACCAAAAACAGACATTTACAATCAATTTTTATATAAATTTAACAATTTTACAACATCAAACTTTGGGGAAAATTTTAAAGATTTTTTTCAATGATAGTCTTGTATTTACAAGCATATGAGAAAGAGATTTTTAGTTATATTGCAATGTACTAGCTCAA
>NW_026939651.1:0-9552 GCF_032062105.1 Saccostrea cuccullata | reverse complement strand
TGTGATCCATATTTGTCATGTTTATTGATTCTTGCATCTATATTTAAAAAGGAAATTAAACAATTATTAAAATAAGGCAGGGTTATAAAAACAATTATATCAGAAATATTCACTTCAAACACATACAGAGAGAGAGAGAGAAAAACTCCCGCGTTTAGTGGTCCCCACTTCAGAATTTCAAACATAACTTCGAATAGAACAAATACAGCAATATACACATACATTGCATGTACCTCCTATCTTTTCTCTAGCTTTTGTCAATTGGAGACTAAAAATATGTTAATCACTGAAATGAATGCCCTTTTCTAAATTATTTTACTAAAAAACTGCCCGAGTTCATGTGATTCAATTTATTTCTTTTTACATACTTTATTATTTTTTTAAAGAATCTAACCTTCTAAAAAGCTTTATTTGAAATTTTACCTGCTAAAATATGGACAGAAACCCCACAATAAAATGAGCCCAGTTGAAATATTTTCGTTTGTCATCGTCGAGGGAAACCGAAAGAAAACATATTGGCTATTACAGGAATACATGTAAAATAAAATTCAACATGATAGGCTGAATAAAAAATAAAAAAGAACGAAATAATAGGCTAAAGAAAACCTCAGATTTCATACGTATACTGAGTTTTCCCTTTTTTAAAATTTATTTCCCCTTTTAAACATTTTTGCCTTATTGTTCTTAATAAAAGATCTTACTTACAACTAATGCAATGTAATGTAAATAATGCTTACTGTTGCTTTTTGCCTTGGAAATTGATTAAAAAAATGTTTCCTAATAAACAGTTTCTGTTTTCTTACGTTAGAAAGAAAAATCAAGACTACAATTCCTAAAATAGGATAAGAATTCAACTATTTATGTCTGATGCTTCTAAATTCTGAAATATAAAAAATCATATTTCATATTTTTAAATTAATCATTTATTCATCACAAAATAGATTATTATTATCATTATTTACAGTCTGGCCTAATTTTTTAAAAAAGAAGGCTAGAAATAATCTCTAACGGCAAATAATTACTATTTGGTCCAGCATATTTTTTTAACCTTTTTTGAGATGCTGAATCCGAAAAATATTCTGGCCTTCATGAAAATGGCGTTAAAGAGGTCAAAATGGCGATACAAAATGGCGGACATACAATTTTTCTAATTTTCTCTTAATGTCGTTCAAAATGGAATGTAATGAGTGAGTTTCTAGCTGAGTATAATAAAACTATAAAACATATAAAGGAGCTAACATTATTTTTTAACTAGAAAATTTAGTCGTTTCTACACTTAATTCGAATTTTCTCTATTTTTTTGTTTATTGTTTCTATGTTCTTTTTTGTTTAGGATTTTACATTTGCAAATATCCATACAGAGCAGATTTGTCTTTTTCCTTGTTCACATTCTCAACTGAATGATGGTGCAGCTGTAAGTTAAAAGTTCAAATGGCGATTCAAAATGGCGGATATTCATCTTTTTGTTCAAATTATTTAATTTTTATTTTGTTAACTTAGGAGAAAGGATTTGTGAATATCTTACTGAGCGTAAAACAACTATGTATAAGGAAAAAAGAACATAATTTAATACTTTAAATCGGAAAATTTAGTCACGTTTAAATTTGAAATGTGTTAATTAGCTCAAAATGGCAATTCAAATACGTCTTATACCCTCGAATTTCAAAAATACCCAAACTGTTAATTCTGGTTCGTTTTGCAGAAAATAAATTACAGTTTGTTTTTTATTCATTAAATAATGTTCAAATATGCTATGAATGTTGGAATATTTTTGTTAATGACTTATGATTTTTATTTTTAATTAGTTCTGTTTTTAAATTATTTTTGACACAATTCCGAGGACATTTTACCATTACCTATTTAACAATGCTTCTTCATATAAAAAGATAAAAATATTTTCCTAAAAATTGCTGTTTAACGGACAAGGAAAAAAAAGCTTCCCCAAGAGCATATTCCCCGAACATTAAGGCGAGTGAATGTTCAGTTGTTGGAAATTCTTATTATTTTTAGTCCAATATATATATAAAAAATAATAATTATTTATGTTCACGTGGAAGGTCTAGTGCAAAATACCTTAATTGGTATGATTTATAAATGTACCACCACCATTTAGAGGGCTAGTAATTGTTACATCGTGTATAAATCTTAATATATTATAATATCCAAATATAAATATTTTTAAATTACATTGTATTAAGAAAAAATAAAATAAACCATAAATTTTTTTATGTCCAGCTCTGATTCTGAGTCCCTACATTTAAATTTTGTTATTCTCAGTCAAAAATTAAACTGATTTCAAATATTCCATGCTGTGAACGGATAATTTTGTATTGAACAGTGTATATAAATTTAAAAATTTTGAAATTTACAAAAAACCTTCGCTTCTTGATACAACCTTGAACTATCCTAACAAAGAAGTGTGGATCAAGTTGCCTTGTAAATTTTTTGAAGTGTTCAAGAAATTTTGTTGTCAAAAAGTGTTATAATCAAAAACAAATTGGCTTAGGCCTATTGGTATGAAAGCTTGTAAGTGATAGGAATCACGAGGAACTACAGGCGCTCTTAAATTGCATAATTTTACAACTAAAGAAACACATTAAATATGCAACAATGTGATTCCAGATATAAAGTTTGAGAATTTTTCTAAAAAATGCCTTTTTATAAGAATAACAAATATATACGAGGTCACAAAATAAAGAAATACAATGTCTTGAATATCAGAGATTTTTTTTTACCCCCCGCTTGAAAAGCGGGAGGGATAGAGTAATCGGTATGTCCGTCCGTCCGTCCGTCTGTTTGGGTTTTGGGTTCTGTAATCGGTTTGGGGTACCCCATCTCTTACCGCAATCCTCCATACCACTAATAAATTTGATGAAACTTTCACAGAATCTTTTTTAAAATGTTTTATTGTGACCTCCTATTTTACTTTTTGATCCAACACATATTTTGGGTTTCCCATACAAAACATGGACACTGTCATTATGTTCATATGGGAGACGGGGGTATCAATTAGTAGTACAATTGTAATTCCCAAAACCCCTTAATTTATTTTGCATAAGGTTGTGGAAAACAAAATAGACTTTTAACATATAGTGTTGTTCCTTGAGTGTTGGTTGATTGATTGTTTATTGTTTAACTGAGAGTGGAAATTTTTAGCCCCGTTTGGCGGACTATCAGTTTGAATAATCGGTTTTTGAAGGATTTTGGTTTATCTGGGGCCCCCAGTTAGCTTATTTTTTTGAAATCCCGAGAAACGATTTTTTACATGCCAAGAGGGATGTCATCCTTGACACAGGGGACCATTTTGAGTGTTGAAAATACCAAAAGTCTGATTAAACATATAGCAAATGAAGCTGGAATAGAAGATGTTAGGGGATAATACTAAGTTCTTATAAGTGCTAAAAAGCTAGAACAAAGTGTTCGATGAAATCGGACAAGAATTTCTTCAGTATTGATGGTGTGCCGAGGGATGTTCAGGAGAAATCGGTTATAAGGAATTCAGAAGTGATTTTTGGTGGACGGGCTCAAATGCTTTGAAACACGGTCAAATACGAAAAAAAAATTGGAAATCTTAAGTCCAGTTTGTTTTAACTATTTCCAGAAAAAAAATGAATCTTGTCTAGTTATTTTGTGTTTGTTAATTTAATGAACTAATCAAAATTTATATATACTATATATAAAAAAACAAACTTTAATTTAATTTTCTGTAAAACGAACCAGAATTAACAGTTTCTTCGAGATTCGAGTGTATAAGACGTCATTTTGAAATCGCCTTTTTGAGCAATTAAAAATTTCACATTAAAATGACTAAATTTTCCGATTCAAAGTGATCAAATTAGTGTTCTGTTGGCATTTTACATAGTTTACTACGCACAGTAAAAATATTCACAAATTCTTTCTCCTATGAAAACGACATTAAGAAATATAATTTGAAAAAAAAAAATGAATATCCGCCATTTTGAATCGCCATTTTGACTTTTAACTTTCAGTTGCACCAACATTCAGTTGTAGAAAAGTGAGATGCAGAGGAAAAAAGACAAACTGCTCTGTATGGATATTTGCTAATGAAAAACCTAAACAAAAAAGAACATAAAAAGTAAACAAAAAAGTCAGAGAAAATTCGAATTAAGTGTAGAAACGACTAAATTTTTGAGTTAAACTAATAATGTTAGCATTCTATTATCATTTTTATACTTGCATTACACTCAGTGAGATATTCACACATTATTTCTCCTTTTTAAGATATAAAAAAAACCATTAGAAAAATTGGATGTCCGCCATTTTGTATGCCAGTTTACCCTTTAACGCCATTTTCATGAAGGCCAGCATTTTTTTGGATTTAGCAGACTTGAAATAGGTTAAAAAACTATGCTGGACCAAATAATAATTATTTGCCGTTAGAAGTATTTTTCTTATAAATCGGACCAGACTATTAACAATATTCGTAAAAAAATATGGTAAATTGAAGCAAATCAATAAGCTTGACATGAAGATTATTATTTTTTATGGTCCAATGATACTTGACTGATATTCAATTTTATTTCCTTTTGTCTTACGTCTCTGTATTTCTTTTGCATCCAGTATAATGATCATGAAAGACGTCGCCGTTAGGACCAACAAATACCAAACAAGCACGGTGAACCTACAAGTTAATAATGTAAATTAAAGCTGACATGAACTCTTAAAAAGGCATCAGTTTTCATCTTTGAACCACTTACTACGTTCATGTACGCCCTTGTCCGCCATATTTTTTATTCCGCCATTTTAAATTTAAAAAATTTGGGCCACCTGTACCTGTTATATAAAGCCTCGCTGATTTGTTTCACTTGAGTGATTTTCTAGCTTGACTGTCGACATGTACACATCTCCGATAGCATAGAAGTCATAAATCCATAAATGCCAATTAACATGTTTTAAAAGTAAAAATCCAAAAAAAAACTTAACTATGCAGAGAAGTAAATTATTTTTGAATGCATGTGCATTTGAAAAAAAAGGGAAAAAAAAAAATCACGGAATACATTCATGTATACCTGTCAGCAAAAACCGTTTGAATATCCATGCCTGCAGGTCGAAAACGCATCGAACGCAGTGATAAAACATTTACCTGAATACTGCTATCGTTACAGGGATGTGCACATGTCGAAAGAAATGTCCTTTTTTCTTTTATTGAAATTGCATCAAAAAAGTCATGTAATCCATTGCTAACTCTACAGTAAAAAAAAATGGATAGCACTTGGACACACGTGGTCCACGACGATCAGTTTATTTGGTCAGGGGAAATTTCAAAGGTGGAAATCTCACTGGTATTTTGGTTGTTTGGGAAAAAAATGAAATTTTTTTTTTTTTCTCTCTAAAAAAAAAAAATATAAATTTACTACTGTCTGTATATATAAATATGGACAAGATATTAAAGTCAAAATTTATAAACATAGCTTAACTACATAAAAATCTTTTTTATAGCATGAATCTTTACAATCTTTCATCTTTCAACGAGTTTTTTCGGAAAGGAGGGGGTGGGGGCCGGGGTGGGGGTGGTGGTGAAAAATGCATAACAGTCTCCTCAAAAGAAAAAATTAAAAAAAACATTTTAAAAAAGGAACGGATAATCATTACGATCAATTATTTTCAAATACATACTGTGTACTGGCTTTATTTTTTAAAATATAGACCTATATAACTTGATTTAAAGTTTTTTATAATTTTTTAAAATGAGTTTGGTTTGGTTAAGGGAATGATCAAAATAGAATTAATTAGTGGATCCAGATGGGGCAAGTTAGGGGGGTTTGGGAAACCCCCTTTTTTTTTACACAAAAGATAAAATTTTTTTTTATAATAAAAATATTTATGTGCCGAAAATTTTAAAAGAATAAAAAAGCTGTCCTTTCTGCTCGGTAGATCTGTAGATGTATGCAGATTTGCTTTCCTTGTGTACCTTCACAACCCCGCCTAAGGACCCTGGATACCCACAAGTAATATGCAAAAAAAATTTTTTCCAGCGAACTTTAGCTATACCTTTTTAAAGGACCATCCCCAAAGAAGAATGAACGAGAGATATGCATAAAATATTTTAAATCGAGAAAGGTTTAAAATTTCCTATAAAGCAGATGGAGGCTCACTTTTTCCGAGGAAAACTAGTTTTTGCTGAAATTTTTAAAAAAATTTTTCTGATTTGAAAGCTCTCTTCACATTTTTGTTCCCGGGAAAAAATATCAAATGTACCAAACAGAAAGGTTACAGGAACCCCCCCCCCCACGATCTATCCCTTCCTAAAAAAAGGGTTTTAAGGGTGGCAAATAGGTTTTGTTGGTGTTGTTGTTTTTTTTTATTTTTTTTGGTTTTGGTTTTGATTATTTCTTTTTTTCTTTTCAACTGCTTTTGGAAACCCCCCCTTTTTATAAAGTAATAAGGACTTGAAATTTCCCCTGGTTTAATTCTATGCTAATGAGTGGCGGGGGGGAAACCGGAAACACCCCCCACCCCCGCTTTTCTAAACTGGCTGGATCCGCCTCATAATTGAATGTTAATTTCGACATAAAATTTTAATGATTAAAAATAATCGATGCATATAGGAACGGAAAACGAACTGCCGATGAGAATGCCACATTCTAACTAAAATTAACTTTTAAACTTATTCCTATTGTCTAAATACTTTTTGTCCAAATTCCTTGCCGAGAAGGTAATTTTAGAAAGTTCACAATGTTCCCATTTTTATGATGTAGATTTAACTTTTTTCCCCTTTCAATTTCTGCGTTTAGGTAAATTTTCTTGTCAAAAGTAAATTATCATTTCAATTTTTGAACAAGTTTTGACAATCGACATCCCTGTCTGAAAAAAAAAAACCTTGATCTGTCTCTAGGGTTAATAAATGGCAGACACAAAGTGCGTAGAATTTTAAACCTAATTTTGCGCTAACGGGAAAGGTTACAAAAGGGGAGAGAGAGAGAGAGAGAGAGAGAGAGAGAGAGAAAGAGAGAGAGAGAGAGAGAGATTTTAATGGATCAATAAATAAAAACCTAAATAAAAAATTTTCCCATTGAAAACTTTCAAGTATCCCTACCCTAGTTTTTAAAATTTTTTCTCCCCAAAATTCCCACAGGAATTATTTTTATTTTTGAAAAAGCTAAATGTCAGACAGGGATAATAAATCTGAAAATTAAAATTTTGTACTACATAATTATAAAACAGTCACATACCCCAAAATTTACTTACTTTGTGGTCGGAGTGAGACAGTAAAACATCTCAAAAATGGATTTAGCAGAAATGTATGTCTTCCCCGGAAAGTTTAGGGAAAGGTCATGCCAAAATTTTTTCCCCCCCCCCAAAAATACAAAATGCCTGAATGTCAATATAAACAGGGGATGGTCTTTTTTTTCTGTGTGTTAAAGAACCTACAGATGTTCAAATGAAATTTTGTATTCTGGTTAAATGCCTTTATTTCTTGAAATAAATAATTACCGTATATCAAAAATACTCGGGTTTTGATTTGAGATTAGTACTAAAGTAATCAGTTATAATTGAAAAGGAATTTTGCGATGCAAAACAACTGCAGACTATATAAAAATGTTTATTACAACTATTGAGAGACAATTTTCAGTTACACATTATGGAAAAATTATAAATAAACTTTTAAAACACCCCCCCCTTTAAAATACCAAATAACTTCTCTTTCCACTTGTGATATTTTCCCCGACCAAAATCTGATCAGCACGGACTAAGTGTTTTGGTGTAAACTTTTAAAAGTAATGACAGTGTGTTTACTATTGAAATTTTTATGGAGTTTATTTTTTTTTGTTATGCATATTTCAATAAATAAAATTAGGGTGGGTATCACTTGACTTGTGCACATCTTCCAACCGATGCAGTAACCATTACCAGGAAAGGGGAGTTTACAGCGTTCGACGCGTTTTTCGATAGCATCAATTGCATAGGACTTGCAAATCAAAGACGTTGGTTGTTTTGTTCCATTCAAATGATAATAATTTCTAAAAAATGTTTGGTTTTTTTCTGCTTTTTATTTCAAGTTTATTCTGCATAAATTGGCGCACTGTAAAAAGTACTCATGCATCTAAATTTCTCTTTCCCAAAATTGCATTTTTTTTCTTTTGATTCAAATCAATAATCATTCAGAAATATGCTTATTATGTTGTTTATTTTGGTTTTGAAATGCATGTCTTGATCACCTCATGTGTTTTATATATGCTTTACCATCGGGGAGTGCACAAGTCGATACCCAAGCCAAAAAACCATTCAAGTGTAACGAGCGCATTGTGGTTTATATCGTTACAATGAGACAATGTATTTGAAAGAAATATGGCGGGAAAACGGCTATAGTTGGTATGAAACAAGTCGTACATAGATGAAAATGTTGCGTTTTTAAGAATTCATGTCAGCTTTAAATTGCTCATCGAGTAACTGTGTCTTGAAAATTGTCATTTAAACTTTTTAAACCATATTTTCGGTTAGGAATAACAAAATTTTGCCTTTTGTTGACAAAAAGAAGCATAGCCATCTTTATATATGGATAAAAGTTCATGCACCTGAAACCAGACTTTTTGCCCAAGAATAACTCTTTCACTCCAATCTGATTTGAAGTACCGGGCAATAACCAAGCCTGCACTCGAGAAGACCATCCAAGCTAAAACCATCACAAGACCTGTAGGCAAAATACATAACATGCAGTAAACAAGAGGCCCATTGTGCAGAATATACATTTCCAACTTTCACTTTTGACAACTCATCTAATCTACAAAATAAAAGTATATAATTAATAAAACAAAATTATACTTGTGAGGGTGGGTGAGTGGGTGGGGGAAACGTCTGACTGCATTGAGAAAGAGCCTTTGAATGGCATTTAACTTTTACATACGCTAAAGCGTGCGTGCTTTAAAAGAATACCTGTAGAACAGGTATTCTATAAATACGATAACCAATCAGACCGAAACTCTTCCTATACACTAGTATAGATAAACACGTGTTCGATTGAAACACGTGTTGTGATAACGTCAATAAATATTACAACGCATTTGATATTGAACGCCTGTAATTGGAGTATTTCGGGACTTACTCCTATATGTAATGTTTTGAACATATTTTATTGACAAGCAAAAGGATCAGAAACACGTTCTAACAACTTACTAGTTCTTCTCCTTAACATAAACATATAGTAATTGTCATGCAAAATAATAACAGAAAACTTGTACAAATAAGAGTCAATAATATATCTAGCTAAATCTACAAGATTCATTTATAAATTTATGAACAGCGGCAAAAATGCCAAAGTTTACTTCAATTGAAAGATTTTCGTTGCCCCATAGCAGTAGGTGTACATCTATGATGTCTATATCAAATCGAAAAAAATAGTCAAAAAGATTACTTCGAGCAATATATGTAATACAAACTCAGCGTTCAAAAAGCATAGAATTGAACACTATAAAATTCTCTAGACTATTCGTATAATAAATGCATTTAGATGTGTTTGACACTTTGGAAATTCACAGATGAAAAAGAACATTTAAAGGTGTTCTCAAGGCCCACTGGAATAACGGTCGTAGC
>NW_026939650.1:0-9449 GCF_032062105.1 Saccostrea cuccullata | reverse complement strand
TTTCCTGTCAGTCGGCGGAGAGAGGGCCCCAATTGTTATTTTAGGTCACATGAGAAATGTGAGACATACATACATAATATATTCGTTTTGCAATATTCAGTTATGTCTTGTTCTTAAATAAATTGTTAAAATCTAAGAAACATTACTCATTCTTGCCTCATTAACAACTCTCAAATATATTTACTGTTTATTCAGTAATGGTCAATATACGTTCTTTCTGTTTGGTTTCTAATAGTGGAAAACACCTAAAATAGAAAAATGAAATTAAAAATGGTACTACGTAAACATGTATCTATATATTATCAAGTTTCCTGAAAATAAGTTACTTTACGTGAAAAACTTTATTTTAACATCAATCAGTTTAAATTCATACCTTGTTTGCTACTATATATCAATTTTTATTGATATGTCTATAAATCAAGTGAACAATGAATATGTAAAATAAATTAAAGTAAAGTTGTGATGACATACATTATCATAATCATGTAAATAATGAGGTTGCATGGAAGCTAGTAAGTATCTGTTAGTAAGTATTATATATTATTATAACAGTAACTTGTTCCGAAGGGATTTGACAGGCGCGGATCATCAGATCAAACGAGATGCAAAGCGTAAAATCAACAGTAAAATTAAGTGATACACAGTAGGTATATAATAAAACTGATTATCAAGTATATAGAGCTAATTGATTGTCATGTTTTTATACACTTTATGATATTGGGAAATGTAAATAAACTAAAGCACGAAAAGTTATCATAAAAAAACCTGCTGCGTTAAAGTTTATCCTATGTACGAGGGTTGTCCCAAAAAGTCGTAGACAATGTTTATAATTTTTTAAACATGCAACCGATACTAACCAAATTTTGCATAGACATAATATATTCAAAGTTCTTTGAAATTGGGAAATTTAAAAAATATATCTTTCGTATTAATAATATTAGGACGATTTATATGAAGGTCGATAAGGCCTGTCGGCGCACGAGCAAAATACGGAATAATTTTCGCATATAACTATTACATTTGCTTTTATTTCTTTAGTACTATGCAATACTTTGACCTCAAATTTAAATCTCTGAAACCAGAATCAGAATCTTAATAAAATGTCAAAATTTCATAAAAATGGCATTAGAAATAGATGATTGGTGTCATGATTTTCATAGTATCGTTGGAATTGAGTTTGATGAAAATGACGTCGTTCAACGGGTAACCGGCGCACGGCGATATAATAAAGTGTGTTGTATATGATTTATAAACAGCAGAGACGGGAAAAAAAGAGTACATAAGTGACATTACATGCCAGATTTTAATAGAGAAATTATTTTTAAATGGCACGATATTCGATGAGATATTTTCCCCCACACGGAAAATAGATACGGTATGTAAGAATCAGAGTAGTGTTAGTTAAATGAAGACGATTTAGAACAAGCTGGACCGTGAACAACGTCAAACAATTTGTATTCTCCGATGCCTACAATGTAAGGCGATCTTTCGACTAAATTTCGACATGAAATTTGAATCTGCTTTAAAAAAAAAATAAAAAACAAACAGACAGCAGTGAGCTTATTCAATCCATTAGTCAAGAGTGGTCTATCACTTTAAAACAAATATTAAATGTTAATAGACGCGAGTGAAGCAGACAAAGAGATCATGACGTTATAAGAGCGTAATTTACGCTTGCTTCCGTGCGCCGGTGTACACATACATGCTTTCTTTATTTTTACATAATTTTCTTATTAGATGTGATATCATCATGAAACTTGAAATGCATGATCATAAAATGTTATTTGTTGATATGACAAGGAAAGAAATTTAATAAAGCGAAGAGAAACTAAACTGTTTTACCTGTCTACGACTTTTTGGGACAACCCTCGTATTTTGTGCTTACACAATTTACAATGTACATTAATCTGTTAATCAACAAAAGTGTAAGGCGTTTTAAAAGTTTTAGTAATACCCCATTCAACTTCTTTGATGCGTTTAAGGATTTTTCCTCGCGCAATATAGAACTTGTAAAATAAAGTAATTTTTTCATTACTTCGAAGAGTAAATGAGCTACAGAGAATTGTTTATTTCATTGTCAAAAAGAGAGTGCTAAATAATTAGTATTTGACATTTTCATTGAAGAGGAACAAGTTTGCTGTGAAGTGAAAGTTGTTAGATTGAAACCTTTGATGTGAGTCAGTCTTTCGGTTTAAATATATATATTGCTACATTTTACACGAACTTTTGAAGGCTCAGTTGTAAAAAAGGGGGTTCGTATGGTTACATGTAACACCCCGAATGCACGATAGGTGGCGGCAACTAGGTAAGATGCATTTATTTGAATTCAAAATGGAAGGTATTTATTAACAAGTAAGTACATATTAACCTCAATCAAAGGCGCACTGACATATTCTTATTAAATGATTCATAGTGCGTGTTGAAACTTGTATTTCAAGTTGAAATATAATTTTCTATTTGAATAAAGTACGATTCTATAACATGATTCCATGCTGAGTAAACTTTAAACTTAGTCACCCAATATATGTGTATTTATGTATATAAAGGAATTTATATGATCTAAATGCGTACAAAATTGCGTATTTTTATTAATCACTATTTTGTGTGAATCCATGGCTCCAGAAGGGATTTTCCGGGTTTTATATACTTTAGGGCCTTCTAGTTACGGCTATTAGCCTTATCCTTATCAAAATATCTTTTGGATCCAAAAATGTGGTTTACAAGTTTTATCCAACCGAAACACCTAAATCCTCCATACCTATTGTTATTGTAGAGAATACATGTACTAGTTTCTTTTGTATAAGGTTCCTATTGTTGTTGTAGATGATATACATGTATGTACTTGTTTTCTTTTGTATAGGGTGTGGGAGATTTTTGGGCCCCACCTTTTGCTGCATTTTGAAATTGTAAAATATATAATCTCATTCGGCATTTGTAATTAATGCGCTACACACACACACACCCTCTTTTTTTATTTAACATGCTGCAGAACAGAGCTGCAAATGTGCTTCATTTTCAGTCATATGAACCGAATTGTTCATCAGTTTCAGTATTTAAGAGCTCATAAATGTATATATATGCATATATATAATGTACCATCGCTAGTAACTGCACCATTCCAAGCATTCTACTGAATTCCAACGACAGCACCAAACCCCACGCCCTCAACCGCCTGGATCTCCTTTCATTTGAGCCTGTACTTCAATAATTTTAAACAACACATCCAGCAGAAACAGAATAATAACACCTATTATCTTCAACTAGACAAATATAAAATTAGTCAAGGTTTAAAACAAATTCAGTATGAAGGCAATTACATTATCAATATAAAAAAAAAGGCGATGCTGTATTTTAAGTCATAAAGTGCAAGTATAACACAATTATTTTTATCTTTTTAGCAATATTAGTAAGTGTCACAAGTGACATTGTGTCAATGTTTGATATTAGCCTATTGTCTTTATTGTCTGACGTCTTGGCGTCAGACAGTACTAGATTTAACCAGGGCTTATTTATGCAGTCGTTCCATTAATCTCTTTAGATAGTTCGATGGTGGAAATTTCGACACATGCATAGATATATAATCTCCGAAGACACATGTCGTTCGGCCAAGGAAGCAATGCGCTTTTAATTTTTAATTATTTACTCAACTGGGCACGTGGTCAAATATATATTCTCTTAATTGCCCTGTCCTGCACCAACTATAGTAAAAAAAACTCAATCCATTAGATTATATTTTGGACGATTACACGTAAATTAGTTTGCGTCTTCTTGTTGACTTCAGAATTACATCCATCAATTAACAGCAGGGGAATGGTCATCATGTGTAAAGCTTTGCTTAGATTGTTATCTCTGTTTATACGCGCCGGCCATTTAGTGATCAAACAAAGATCTTCCCATTGGTATCATTTACAAACTTTATTTTGTTTGTTGGAAAAAGAAATCAGTAAGGTCATTTAACATACAAAACATTACTTGAACAATGCAATAGCTTAAATTTAATGTTCTTGCTGTGTAAGTTAGTGTGTTATATACTGTACATATGCAAAATCATAAATGTTAGTAGCTTTACCTCACCACAGTTTTACTTCTGTTACATCTATAATTATAAAATAAGCAGGTTATATTTATTTCCCGAACAAATAAATGGTAAAGTTTTTTTTCTTGGAATCTTATATTAAAATTATTGCTTTCGAGTTTTCATGCCAAAAAATCACGTCAAATTTTCCAAAGCAATGGAATCAATAAAAATGTAATTGATAAAAATCACCCATATTCCCCAAACGCTGGCAAGACAATTTTTGGCAACATATTTCAGGGGGTGGATCCTAGCTAGGTTTTCTGCTTTCTTAGTTAAAGAAAAATAAACTTGACACATTCCACCTTTTTTTCAATCATTGATATTTTTACTTTAAAATGAAAATTTTTACATAGCCAATGTTTTGCTATAGATATACGTAAAAATTTGAAAGACAGCTTATTTTTAATGAAGAATTAGTTTATTATAATTAATTTAACATTTTATTTTTCCTTTATTTAACTCTTTTAACAGCATATGATTTAGATGTCCTACCCCCACTCCCCCAAAAAAGGGTGTGTATGCAAGGGTTCTAAATAATAAGTATTCTACCTATCATGTTTTAACAGGCACGAAGCATCGTTTTTTAAAGTGGGGCAGCCAGGGAAAATTCTTTTTTTTTTCTTACTTGTAAAATCTGACAAGCAGAAAAAAAGGGGGAGAGAGAGAGAGAGAGGCGTTGTAGAAGCGAGGGGGATGTTAGTGGCCAACTTTTTGCAAGGCCAACTTCCTTTCACTTCTAAATTTACCTGATATCACTTTACTCTTCACTGTGGTAAGAAGTGGGGACGGGGGGTGGGGTGGGGTGGGGGGTGGGGGGGGGGGTGGGGTGGGCAACCAACATTTCAATGGACATTTTCTATAGTAAAGGTAATGTTGGGACCCCCCCCTCGTTGCTATGTGCTTTTTAAAACCCAGTAAAACTTAGATCCCTCCCTCAAAACTGCTGACATTAATTGCCTCGCGCGCACATCTCCCTGGGGAAGAATCACCGATTAACGTTAATTCGGCTTTTATCGAGTTCGCTCATCGGATAGAAAGTGCAAGTTTTCTTGGCATGACTATTGTATGGATCCATAAATTTTAATGATAATGGTATAGACCAGTTGTTATATCATGGCATGTCATAAATGATTTAAAATCAAACTGAACTTGAGTAATTGAAAAATATAAACATAGATTAAAAAATAATTTCTGTTGACATTATGTAGTCTGAACTTCATTGTTGGAAATAGCATTTCATTTGTTTTTTTTTTTTACATGCTATACCCCTTTTCCACAGAAAAAAATGTTATAAAATCAAACGTAGTATCAATGAGAAAAGAAAGATGTTATTGCAAATAAATTGTGTTCAGTAAATTCATCTTAACCATGATTTAAAAGAAATTGAGCTGCCATTGCAATGTTGATTTCACATGGTCTTTTTAAGATACATTACCGAACAAAAAAAAATATGTAAAATATAGATATTGATTTCTTTCCGCTTTGTGAAATTAAGCAAACCACGTCAGACGAGCTTTTTAGGAAAGCTAATACTTGTTTTGGGTATTAGGAGTTATCGTTTTTATTAATGTATACTCGTCGACCCTGTTTGATTAGTTTATACTGGTCCCTCATCCAAGCATACTTTACCCATGCTTAGTGATCTTTGGTGTGTCTTTTAAATAATCCATGCTTTGTTAACTTGGGTGTATTCTATTTCCCCTGCTGAGTGATCTTGGGATTCAGGGATGTTTGAAGCGGTGTTGAGGGGAAGACCTGGGGCGTATGTTTATCTTGTGTAAAATGCCACAGCTCCGTAGTTTTTACACTTTGCAATATTTTATTATTTTGTTACCTTTAAAGAGCAATATTCTATGTAAAACTGTTAGCAATATAGCAATAATGTATATACTTACGCTCTTATTCATTTACTCGTTAAACGGCAAATATGTGCTGTCTTATGTAATTTGTTTGTAAAATCTAGTACTTTGAAAAGATGTGTGTTTTGAATATTTTATTAGAAAACTCCATGAAAATTGTAGGTGACCACCGTTTTTCGGACGGCAGGATTTGTTTACGTGGTGAGGCTATCTAGGGTAGGGTGGACCAGACGGGCCACTATGTTAGACAATTGATGATGAAGCGACGTGGTATGAAACTATGGTTAAAATTTCAGCCGTGTTTTGTTCATTGTACATATGTAGATAAATTAATTGTTTATTTTCTTTAGAGGGCGACATAACACTCAAAGGCTTTCCTGTCGCCGAGGGGCAAATATTCTGGTATTGCTGCCAGAGAATTAAGCCATGTAATATATGGTATATAACATTTTTAAGCATTGAACCCAAATCGATCATCGAATATATTTATTGAACACTATGTACACATATATGTACCGTCGTTGAGTATAATTCCGAAATATCCCGTCCTGTTTCATGGCAGAATGATTTCAGTATGCTGACACTTGTGTTGATAGCCTTTGTTGTATTTAAAGAATTTTTCTCCTCAATTAAATTATCTAATTCCTCTGAATTAAAATAAACAAATCGCAGACCTTGTTTTGACTTTTTAACTTTCGCGGAACTATTTACGTTTGCTTAACATAACTGTATCCTGCGTGATTCGGCAGTTTTTCAGGGCATATGGAATAAAAATATTATATTTGTAATATAATTGGAAAACATCTTCAAAAATGTTTTATAAGTGCATCTTTACAGTATAATTTTAAAGTGCTCTATTAGAGCCAAAAAGTTATATACGAACACAGGTTACTCTTTTTGAGAAAAACACATCTCAAATAATCTTTTATACTATGTTTTTACAAAGATACACAGCGAGTGATTTTTCTACCAGACCTCATTCTTCATTCTTCTCTTAAGTATTAAGAAAATAAAGTGTAAAAAAAATGCCGGAGCAGTGTTCTCTGTCATTCAAAATTTACCTTTATTACAGACTTCACCTAAGTTAACTATATTCGCATACAAATAGTTTTAAAAGAAGTATGCAACGAAATGATTATGGTACGATGTTTGACTCAGGATTCCAACACATATTTCAGAGAATGTGGCAAGTAGCAATTAGACGGTTGCATGAAAGTGTAAAAACAACTTATTTTTTTCATTTTTTCTTCATACTTTAAGGTCTTTGAGGATCTTGAAAAACAATTGAGAAGCTAGGAGAAGCAAAACAAATTGATTTTTACGGGTATAGGGGATAATTAACCACTCTGCATAAAAAATGGAAAAAAGATTGAATTTATTTGATGAAAGATTTAGTAAGAGAGAAATTGTTCTTAATAACAACATATTTAATTGACATGTGGTGTTAATCAGATGTGCATATCTTTAACCTATACAGAACTGTTAAAACAATTTAAGGCAGATAATTCTAACCAAAATAATATCAACAAAACGTTTCACTTTTCCACACTTTATCAAACCACTTTCCATGATATAATAAATTGCGACATTGTTGACATCTTAGACAGATGGTTTTTCAATAAAATGGAACTCTTTTTACTTTACCATTTGTCATTTGCAAAAATTATTTCTTAAGGAGGTTGGATCCTGTGCAAAAGCACTCTCTACCATCGGCTCATACATTCACTTGAGAGAGGAACGAACGACAACTCTGCATGGGAGATTGGTGCAAAAGCGTATTGAAATTTTTTGTTGAGTATGTTTTTTTTAGAATGTACACTCAAAAAATAAAACAGAAATGAGATCATAGCGCTTTTTTCGCACTACTGAGCAATTTTATTATATGACCTTTTTGCACTATAATAATAACGTCTAACATATAAATTAATTTTGCAAGTTTTCACTTTAATATGTTTTTTTCCAAATGAAATATTGAATAAAACAGCCTTTGTTCATCTGAAAGTCACATTTAAATTTTGACAGCTGACAATAAAATTTGTTTCAAATTACTGCGCATAATCAATTCTTTGACCTCTCTACACTCGATGATCTTTTTGTGCTAATAAATTAAAAAAAAGCAATAGAATAATTTAAAGGTAAAGACAACTATAAATCAATTTGAAAAGCTTCCAATTTTATATTTTTCTTCCAAATAAAATATGAAATCAAACAGTCTTTCTCCATCTTAAAGTCACATTTAAATTTGTGACAACAAAATAGTTTCAAATTACTGCGCATGGTCAATTATTTGACCTTTTTGCACTAAAAAAATTATCTTTTTGCGTTAAAAATTTAAAAAGGATTAAAATCATTTAAAGGTACCAGTCGAATTTAAAACTGGTTGAGTGAAAAAAGCGAGGTCATCATTACCATTACATTGCCAAAAATTTCAACTCATTACCGCTACATTTTTCCAGATTTTCGACCGATCATTACCGCTACATTTTTACGGCAAAAACAACTCATTACCGCTGCATTTCAATTTAGCCAGGTATGGGTTCGGCATATGAATTCTAATGAATAAAGTTACCTGAAGATGCGTGCTGCAAGAAACAGGATTCTCACAGGACGAAAGGAGAACAAAAATTAGGGAATAAAGGCTAAATATGGCAGTAGGGAAATGACAAGGCAACAATATGCAAAGCAAATGGCTTTCAAGGATTTACCGATGGTGTAAAAAAAATATTCGACAAAAATTAGAATTTTATGTATGAACAGTGCTTGATTTTTACTTTTTTTGTTTTATGAAATAAAATTGATTTTAATAAAAAATAAACAATATCCTGTTCAATGTCCTACTTTCACCTACCCGTTGTGAGCAGTGGAAACGGGTCTAATGCATGTATAGAATGTACTGTACACGAATAAGTGGCTGGCTTACGAAAGAGGCAATGTAGCGGTAACGTTTACTTTTTATGTAGCGGTAATGTAGGGATTTTTGTAGCAGTAATGACTATGTAGCAGTGATGAAAATTTTGAAATGTAGCGTGATTTGACTGGGTTTATATCTAAAACAGGGAAAACTATAATTAGCAATTGCCAAAGGATGAAACTAATACGGGGCAAAAATGAACCTGTTTATAGTATCAGATCGCAAATCAAAACATGGGCGGCTTCATCAACCATTTTTTTTAATTTTTTTTTTGTTAATTGTTCAAGACATATTTTTTTCTTTCAAATTTATTATTTTAACCTGTTTTTTTTCATAAAGCATATTTTCTTCTTTTCTTTTTATTTTCAAACTCTTTGTTGTTAAGGAGGTTGATTCGCTTTTATTTTTCTTTAGGAAGTTCAAAGTAAAGACGATTTTTTTTTTCGATATCAAAGCATGTACAAAGCATTTATATTCTTGCAAAGCTAACTGATCTTACCTTGTAACTCATCATGAACCTCAACAGAGATATTGATAATAAAATGCGTCATCAGTTTAAATAAAATTCAGTAGACTTAACTTAACTAGAGCTCATGTTCGT
>NW_026939649.1:0-9367 GCF_032062105.1 Saccostrea cuccullata | reverse complement strand
AATCAAATCGGATTTAAAAGTTTACAATAATCACTGCCTAAGAGCCCAAATACAAATGAAGATCTTTTAATAAATGAGAGTGATAATAAAAAATTATTATCATATAAATTTGTACTCATCAAAGTAATAATTTAAGATTTAATTACGAAGGACAAGTCTTTTCTTAATCCTTATGATTTGGTTTGATTATCGAAGAATGCAATATGTGCACTTGCAGACATATTTTCAAGCTATATTGATTTGATTTTTTTTTTCTTTTTAAGACAATTTCTTTATACAGAACTGCTAATGCTGGCATTTTTTAACTTTCAAGGACACTATATAATATGGTGCAATATAATTATACAGTTAAGACTTTAATTTGAAAGAAAAATAATTTTTGGAAGCAGATAAAGATGGAAATAAAATTATTTTCAATTCAACACAAATGTAGCTGTGTGTTTGCAGCTGGAAAATGTGGGGTACAGCTGACTTTGTGACACAAAATCTAATGGGGCATATCAGTTACACACTATTTATGTCAATTTCAGAGTTAACGTTTTCATCAGATAATGAAATGATGACCTTCAAATCTTGATACTTGTAATATCATAATCAAAGGAAAGAGCTTCAAGCTCCAATTGTAGGTGGCGGCGTAGGTCATGGAACAACTTAGCAATCTGCAGATGACATTGGAAGTACGAGGGAGCTCTACTAAATATAATTGTTCTCTACGACTAAAGTATTAACTCAATTATCACTTCCTACATAAAAATTGAAAATAGTTAAACTGTAAATGGCAAAGTATGGCAATTTGCTAGGAATTCATTAAAAAATGAATTGTATAAATTAATGTTAATTTCTTTAATGGTGAGTGGGTTTTTGAAGAAACCAAGGTCTGTAAATGAGGTTAAAATAAATTACATATTAAATAATGATACTCTAAAGTAAAATTTTGTATGTAAGCAAAGGAAAGTATTGATGTATGAGGTGTTATCAAAAAGTTTGTGGACAAGAGCCATAAAATGAAAAACACTTAAGGTACTACATCAATGAATATGTAAACAATAAATTAGCATGATATTGTATATATATAATAAACTATAAATCATAAATTTTATTTTTTGATAATTTGTATGTGGTTTTGTAAGCATTGATATGTCCAGGCAGCATAACCTCAAAGATGACTTTTTTTTCTACCTGAGTGTTACATGTACTGAAAAAAAAACTCTTAAGATATCAGACTTTGTCGTCCAAAAGTGCTCTTTATTATCTCAAGTGGTAGCTAGGATACACTTGTTACGTAAAATTTTCAATTTTCACCTCATTCTGAAAGTTTTATGAAATTTTATTGTAAAATTAATATGGAATTTCCAAACAATTAATTAAGGGGATTGAAAATGACATCAAAAAGAGGAAGTGTTTTTTTTCCCAGCATTCACTAGTTACTCCTGGATTAACTACCATTAAACCTAAGAAATGCTTAAACTGCTAATCAGAAATAAAATGCATCCAAAGTACTTCTTTTCAAATGCCAGAAAAAGGTTCAGAGAAAGAAGAGATGCGTAGTGTATTATGTCCATTTGTAGTCATGGTGTCCAACATCATGGACGTTGACATGTGACGTTGATCATGTGAGGTAGATTTTAAACTTCATCCAGGAAAATATGCTGGCATAATCAAGCGATGACCGTTCCTAATGTATGCATCCATTTATTACATTTATATGCATTGAAATACCATCTGTTCGTAAAATTTCAAAATCATTTAAATAAGACCAGTTCAACAAGTAATTTAAGTATAGGAAATCTCATCAAGTAAAGCATATGAAATGGAGCGGACATTGAGAAACAATTACGTTGTCGGACGTCAACAAACTAAACAGCAACAGTGCCAGGTGATCATATTATGTCAAGGTATCAAGCTTAATATTCAACCATTCTTAAACTTTTATTGGTTAATTAATGTTCAATATAAATTTTGTAAGCACAGTCTACATAGTATTAATTTGATTGCATCAGCTAGTCCACAAACTTTTTGATAACCTGAGAAATAATGGAAATAACTGTAATGCATTTTGAAATCAACAAATCTATAAGTTGTCATTGTTTTAGGAAGAACTTGATTAATAGTCCTACATGGTTTAAATTGTCTAAATATCATACATGCGACACATTGCATTGCTGTAACGAATTGTTTCTTATGATACTCGATATGCACATTTTAGTGTGTGTTCCAAAAACCCCTGGTAATGCACACTGATTTTATGTCAATGAACATCTGATGGCACTATAATCTCATACTAAGATATCAGTAGGTAAGGTACCTTGCGTATGTCCTTAAAAAGGATTTCTTTTTGTAAGTTATTGGTTTTTTATTAAAAATACCATTTCATAAGTGTATTCTGTCTAGGCCACGGTAATTTGAATTAATTTCAGTAAAAGTGAAAATGTTTAGCTTTGCATGTCCTTACTGGACAGGTGTATATATATTTATAATTTAAATAATAATGTTTATAAAAACATATGGTAGGAGTCTATATTATTAGTAATAAGAATATCATGTGATGAATGAAAAATAAAATGAAACTATTAATAAGCAAATAGAAATTACAATTTAATTGTCCAATTCCATGAGCAAGTTTTTCCGTGACTCAAAAAAGATACCTGGTAATTATTTTTTGAGTGTGCTTAAATCTGTGTCTGTAATACTTAATACTGTTGAAATCATTAGTATATGGTAATATCGAAACTTTTTGAACTGGAAAAAAAATTCTGCATGACCTTTGATTCATAAAAGTTCATGGGAGTTTGTCTCATGGTTAGAAATTCGAGAATAAATTTATGGATACATTTTTTATTAGAAAATATTTTGACACATGAAAAAAAAATATGAAGAACAGAAATTATTTGATATTAAAAGAATTAATACATCTTTCAAATCTGTTCAGACATGTAAAATACATAATTTATGTGGCAGGTCTTATCACCTGGATGCAATTAAAATTAATAAACTATTTATTAAGTGACTATAATGCATGCTTATCATCAGAGTTTTTCAGTGCTTATATTTTTGGCCACCTGAGTACATACGTATCTATATATATATTTGTAATTAGTAAATCTTACTTGATTATATTAGTATTCATTAATGGTTTCCTTGTCCCCCAATTTATGGCACGTTGAGGCTGAAATAGGAGGAAATAATGGCTGAGTAAGGAGACGTGATATATGTAATCCATCTGAAAATTAGCAAATTTATATTGTTTGAGTGCGTTGTCTTACACTAATTTGACATTGTAAGGTGTATAAGGTTGTCATAATTACGTATTTAAATCTCTATAAATTGAAATTGTATGCTTTCATTGTTATCAATGAAAATCGGGGGGATTAAAATATAAAATACTTGACTTGATGAAAAAGATATGTAACAATTTGTTCCAGTTTTTTCTCGTATGTTCCTTTGGTATGTATAAATGTGATCGACAAAGAGATACGAGGGTCTTAGGTAAATAATTCGTGAAATGACAGTGAACCAGCGAGGTAGCGATTGTTACTGGGAGTTATTAATGTCAAAATCAGATGTTTTATGTGATAAAACCAAATATGAATAAACCACAAGATACAGACCAAATTGTAAGTGTGACAATTGTATTTAGGTTATCCTCAATAACACTGTCATCTTCAAAGAAGATTAAAAAATAGAAAATTGTAAATAAACCGTAAAAACTAGACCAAAAAATATATTTTTATTCTATTTATTCCTGCAGAACTAGTGAAAAAGAAATGTGTTAAACTCTGTTTTGCGAAAAATATAAGCAGAAATTAATTATCTGAAATAAATTTATTTTTAAAAAGACACATGATGTATTGGTAATTGAAATGTTTTCTATATTAAATAGGCTGTTTTATTAAAGTGATTTGTCTGGCTTTGTTTGTCAACAGAGTTCATTTATTGACCGAGCTATAAAAGAGACGAGGTTTTATGGCAAGTAATACTGTCACATCCATAATAGAAGGGGAGTCGGAGCACTTAATGTCAATAGTGTGTCTCCAATCAAGACAACAGCCACTGACATTCCTCAGTCTCAGACAAAGCCACACCCTTCTCCAACCACTGACCAATCAACAGGAGTGATGACACAGCAGTGGACAAAATCCTACAGACATCGGGGAAAATATTGTTTGTCATCACCGCATGAGAACCAGATTAACACAAGTCAATAGTGATTTACAAAGACAGACTGTCACATTTAAACTGCTGGTCAAGTTACATGCTGCTGATTGGCTCTTTTTCTGATTTTTTTTTCTTTCTCAAGATTGATTGTTTATACATAAATGATGATAAAGATAAAAATTGCATGGACTTTGACTTTAAGAATGTGAAATAGAAATCAAATTTACTATAGTCACGATTTAACAGCTAGTTGATCCTTTTGAGATTAAGTGCATTAATTGGAATTTATAGTTTGATTTGTTGCAATTCCATTTTTAAAAAATATATATATTTTGTAAAATTGAAGTAGGTTTTTTTTTTTTTATTTAATTTTAAAGAAGGGAATACCCATTCCAGAAAGAAAGCTTGAGGGAAATTTCTTGGTTATTAAAGAAAGAAGATTGAATGTGTCAGGTTTATAATGCCAGATCATTCATTATTATTCGTAAGGATTTGTTAAGCAGTGCAAATTCGCACTTTTATAATGCAGGCAGATTACTAAATTGACAAGATAAGAAGAGAATAGGCCATATACAACTTCTAAATGTCAGATTTCTTCAGGCTGACCTTTTAAATGGAGTTATTATAATCAAAATTGAATTTTTGAATTAAAAATTATACCTACCATGGAGTCAAAAACATTTGAAACAAAAATATTAAGGTTATATCTGCATACATTGAAGAAATATGGTCATATGGTATTCCCAGAATAGCTTTACAATCATTTTGAAATGCTTAAATTTGTAGGGGTATACCTTATAAGTTTATAATAAAAAATACTTAATAATTTTTTTTGCTGCTTTTAAAAGTTGAATAGGTTTGAAGATGAATTTTTATTTTGGAATTCACAAAAAAGAGTGAATATAGTTTGAATTTATAGCTTTAAATCACTTAAGTCATTCAGGTAACCTTTTCTTATCTATTCTTGTATATGAACACGAAAATGTGCATCATTATGCAATAATTAATTGTGTGAAGGGGACAAATTTGGGACAACTTCACCTCCTTTTCTCAGCTGAACCAGATTTTGAATAAGTTTGTGAAATAGTGCAGTGCCAGGGTTCCTCCCTCCCTGGGATCTGAGGGACCATGAACAACAAAGCAAATTTTAATATTTTTTTTTCTGTGAGTTCAATTTTTTTTTACAATGTGAGGAAAATATATTGGTTCATTGGGATGTGATTTTATGGTTGTAGAGCAAAGTTCTTAATATTCCAAAATTTACATTCATGGAAGCTTAATACAATTCATGGCTCTCTTTATACCTTAGAAATAATCAGAATTAAGCCCCGGCCCATGAAAATTTGTAATTTTTATACATTATACTAGACAAAGTATAATCTGGTAGAGAGAAGTGTTGATCAGACTAGGACTTGAACCTGAGACCTTCTCTTGTAATTGTTCTACCACTGAGTAACCAATTGCTGACATAACCAAACCTATTCACATTCTTCTCCCTTTTTCCTGAGGTGAAATCCCGAGAGAGTCTCTTCTGAAACAATATGTTAGTTTGTTGTTGGATGCCAACTTAATCAATGATGGTAGAGGTTTATCCCTCAGATTGGGTGTGTTGGCTTGATACTTAGTTACTTACGTACTGAAGTTGAGCACCCCATAGTGTAAAAAATATCTTCCTGAACTTACTGTTCTGCAGAAAATAAATGCCCCCACTAAAATCAGTTAAACATTTCTTTATCAAGTAGTACAATTGTAAAAAAAAAAATATGTACATATATATTATAATATTTTTAATTTCTTTTTAATAATATGTAGGAAATTTTATGAGAATGTACTTTGAATATTTTATTGAAGAAACCTGATGATCCATCCCTAAATGAACTGATTCAGGGTTCACGGGATATAGAGAAAGCACGTGCAGATATTTAAGATCTGTATAAACTCCTTATTGTGACTCTTTACATAAATTGATTTATGCCTAATCAGATGCACTGAAGATGTATTTATTTTGAAAAGATCTAATTAGAAGACAGAAAGGTAACTCCTTAGTAGGGCATAATTGATAATTTATTCTAACAATGATTAGAAATACTCCAGGAATAGTTTTCCCTTTACTCTTACATAAGAAATGCATTGCAATGATATATTGCAGTTTTTGACACAGAATAGATCAGTTGCTAATGAAGCATTAAAGACATAGATACAAAACCTTTAAAGTTGGTGCTGAGATTTTGATTTTGTGCAAAGTTCCACTGTTCCTCCAGAGTACCGTTTATGTTGAACCCTGACTGCCTTGCCTGTAGCAAGAGAGGGTAAAAATCTGGGGGTAAAGCCAAAAACATAGAAGGAGAATGCCGAAGATGCAGGTCTTGTGATATGCAACAATTACTGCACAATAATGGTTTGGCAGGGTGTGCCTTAAGCTTAGTGTTCTGTCATGCTCAAGTTGTGCTCCATTGCAAAGACATAATTATAAACAGATTGTACATTTGTTTTCCAGGAAATTCAAATCTACCAATATATATAACCCTAACTTAGGTGATACCATTGAGGTACTGGAATCATAGTTCTTGGCATTTTTGTCTTCCAATTGCTGATATCTTTCATTTTCCAAAACTTGTAGCTGGTGGCCACTAGAGTTTGTAAAAGCTTGTTTCTTGTATATGTCTTGCGTAAAAAATATAGATATAAAGTAGTTGTTAGTATTTGGAATGGTTTGGCAAAAAAAACAAAAACAAAAAAAACCAACAACAAATTAACCGAAAATAAATGTGTTGGAGAAGGATTGGATATCTAAGATCTGAAATTTATAAAGTTGCACTGAAGAGTTGTCTTTGGAACAAACCTCAAGTCTATACGAGGGCTGTTCGGAAATTATTGAGACAATTACATTTACTCCATAAAGGACGGAGATAATTTCATGAAAATTCATCAACATCTTATAAAGAACGAATAAAACACTTGAGCAAAATTTCCAATTCCTACGATAATTAGATAAGTTTCGGTGAAGGAATAAATATGTATATATCTATCGACCCGGAGCAGCCTCGTAATGTCATTTAACGTTACGTTAGCCGTAGATTGTTTAGCATGTGAAACGATCGGGAAGCGTTTAATACTCTTCCTTCTTTGTTATTACATATATGATATAACAAAAATCAAACAGTCTCTTTTCTTAAACTATTCTTTAAAAATGTATGATGTTGCTACCCCAGTCAAAAATTTTCATTTGTGAGAAAGGATGACTTAGAATCATGCAGTGCCAATTTATGCAACGCGGGTTAAATACCGTAACGATGTAAATACTGTACGTAATAACTCATGGTCGTCCAGATCTTTTAATTTTACTCAAGTTAAAATAATTGTTAAAAAAATGTATACCAATGAAATAACAAACCTTAACACATAAGTTTATTCTCGTTGTTATTGTTTTAGCAGGTCGTTCAGTCTTGAAAAGAGTTCTACATTGCGCTACACAAAATTTTAGGTATGATGGCTGCTCCGCCCTTGACGTCAAAATCCATTTTTTCGTTGTTAGCAGATTTCTCTACCGCGCTTAATTTTTTTATGATCTCCGTATTTCTGATCATAATTCTATCAAAGTTACACAACATGAATTTGAACTAAAGCTGAAAAATTATACACTTAAACTGAATTATTTTCGCTCTCATTATGGATCCACGAAGAGTTAGAATTTTGGGGTTACATATTTTCAATATCTGATTCTGCGACTGCTCCGGGTACCTCTACTATTGACATATTTATATACCATTGTAGAGAAAATATTTAATATTTGTAAAATATTTCTTGCTCTTATTAATTTTTAGTGTATGTCAAACGTATATGCAAATTTTCACCGAAAGATGTTCATTAGAAAGCAAAATATAAACAATGTCTCAATAATTTTCGAACAGCCCTCGTACACTGTACCTGCATGTTTTTTATGTCAATAGCTTAATTTAATAGCTGTTTATAACCACGGTAAAGAATAAAGTTTAATTTTAATCAGCATTTAAGTACTGTTAATTGAGACTCTATTCTCCTAGTTGGTGCAGATATATAAAATTTTATTTTTTGTTATTGGTGGGGTAGGGAAAGAGTTTTTCTTTTTCATAAAGCAGACATATAATTTGGAAATATGTGTACATAAGATGGATGTATGAAAACTACTATCTTAATGGCTTTGGCCTAAAAAAAAAATAATACATAGATTCAAGTCTGAAAGCATGCAAGCAATTTCAAATCAAGTTTTTAAATGAGATTTACCTCCCTTGAAACATAGACAGAACAGATGTAGGTTATATAGCATAGCACTAAGCTTAACTGTAAAAGAGTCGTGCTGCAATAATTAATCAGTTCTGCATGAAAACAGAGGAATAAATTCTAGCAGGTCAGAATTTCCAGCAATTTCTCTCACCATGTCTTGTGATGAGAATTAACAAATGCAGAATTTTAACCTATCTCATTATAATTTAAAATTTAGTCGTCTTGGATGTAGAAATAATTAAAACCACCTACCATGTTATATGTTTCCCCTAACATGTATATATAATTAACTTTGGCATCTGAAGATGTATGTATGAATTCATTAAAACTTTGAAGGCCGATATAGATTTTAAAGAAATTTTTTGTTATCAAATGTGGCCTTGGGCATATAAGCTTGAAAGTTTTAAATTTGACACGCACTTGGTATTTTAGAATTATATTCTTAAATAAATTTCGTCTCTCTAGACAGTCTTTTAAAGGAGCTTAAAATGTAAAAAGTTGAATTTTGATTAAAATTTCTTAATCATTTTAGTAATCTAAATCCCAATTAGCATTTTCTTTATTTATTGGTTTCTGTAAATTACTGATTGTATTCATGCATTTCTGCAATTTACATGCAGTGACCATTTTTGGCTCATGCAAGATAAGTTTCAAGATCTTACTTATTTAATTGTAATGGATTTTTTGAATTATTAAATTAATATTTTTGAATTGTTTCAGAATATAACTCCTTATAATAATATTGAAACATTTTGAAATAAATATGTTGTGTATGAATTTTATCAATTGAATTTATTCTATAAAAATTATCAAAATTTTAATGTGTAAATACACACCAAATTTTAAAGAAAATGAAGAATAAATATATGCAGTCAAGTTTGTTTAGATTCAAACCAGTATGTAAAAATCCAGTCCTGCCTTATTAAATTATATTGATAAAAAAAGGGGG
>NW_026939648.1:0-9453 GCF_032062105.1 Saccostrea cuccullata | reverse complement strand
ATGATAGGTCCCTACACAGAAAACATTAAATTTATATTAAGAAATTATATAATTTAAATGATGCTTTATAACTTTAGTTAGATCAAATAAGGTATTCGGGGTAAAATTTGTTGGTAAATAAGACAAAAATTATATTTTAAACTGTCATTTCCAGTGAAACTTTGGAAAACCAGTCATGAATATGGGAGGCTTTTTTCATATTCGACAAAGCAAATGTATCCAAATTGCCTTCAGTCTTTCAGAAAAGTATAATTTATATGTTCATAGCCTTTTTTAAAATAATGTTAAATTAAATATAGGTATCGATACTTTTCATGTAATTTCAAATTGAATTCCTTGAAAATAATTTTCTACATAATTCTATTAGAGCCGTAAAGTACGGGAAAACGGAAAGTTGAAAGTACATTTTCTTTGTCTGATATGGAAATACTCCCATATTAACTGCCAAATTTTCTTAATTTTTCATTGGAAAATGACAGAAAGAATATGCCCCAAAACACTTTATTTGACCAAGCTAGTTAAAAAGCATCATTATAAAGGAATTTATTTTTCTTTGATAAATATGTAGGCATATTTCATTTAAAATCCTGACCTTAAATCTTCGTTCAAAAATTTAAAGTTATTCTTTGTGCAAACAGCTACAACAAGATACCTTTGGTCTGAGGCAATTTTGGAGTTTAATTAGATCCGCTCCTCAAAAGCGCTCTTCAGTGCACGAAGGTAGGAAACTGAGTGTTTACAAAAGATGGAAAGCTCCAAAAAGTTGCCTATTTTATAAGATTTTTGGAGCTATCTGGGCGCAGGACACGACTTGGTATAAATAAAATAAACGGGTATGTTATATTAAACCCCATAAATTTATAAAAATCAGGAATCCATATTGAACTCACTTCATACTGCGGTTAGATGTTTTCGCAGCCATCTGACTGACTTTTTATCTACCTTGCAAAAATTAGGCCAGTGTTTACATTCAGTGTTTTTGACATAGTGGTCTTTGACAACTTTCATTTGGAAATGTGTTTTAGTATTCATGATTAGACCTTAAAATTATATATTTTTTGAAAAATTTAAATCATTGCTGAATAATTTAATGAATTACTAAAATTAGTCTTGGTAAGCATGGTCAGGTCCAGCACAATTTCTTGATTTACATAATTTAGCTATATTTATTACACACTTAGTAATAAATACAGGTTTTTTGCATATGCGATTATGGCTGATGTAACCATATAGCTGTATCAGCCCTGCAGGGCTGATATGGATTTGCAGGGCTGATATTAAACCTATCAGCCCCGCAAATCCATATCAGCCCTGCAGGGCTGATACGGCTATAATGTGACGTCAAAATCACATCCTCAGTAAATTAAACCACAAAAACAGTACTTGTGATCATTCACAATTTTTGGTAGGTTCATATTCTTCTTAATTTTAACTTTTTGAAAATAAGGTTATCTTAATTTACAAATACACGAATAGATTATTTTCAAATTACGGATCGAGTGCATTGAGATAGAAGTAGAAACAAACCCAAATCGTATGAGCGATAGACCATATATTATACATGTATGTAAGAAGTCCATGCATAATTATTTACTTATTTTCTTCTCAACCTAATGTATGCTGTATTTTATTACTTAAGTATGTAATAAACATATTAATACATACCCTTTTCCATATCACATCCTGTATCAGCCCTCGACCAATATCAGCGCTAGGAAAAGGGTATGTATTATTCTCTATATATTTATCAAGCCATTCCGAATATAGCTTGATTTAGCTATATTGTCTCACTTTATCTTCGTAAATTAAAGTGGTTTAATTTTTTTAAAAATTGGAGAAACTATGAAAAAAAATTTGCTCTTAGTAGTGTCTCTGGAAAGATTAAAAATTATAACAGTATAACATGTATAAGTTTCACTGTTCAATAAAGAGTTGCATGGAAGGGTTATTTCCTACTGATTTACACCTTTATCATGTTTATATATCAATATTGAAAAAAGATCTAAAACATGTAAAACTTTATTTTTTTAAAATCTGATTCTGTCTGCATTCATTCAATGTAACTGGGTCCTTCTACAGCAGGCCATGGAGTATGATGAGGAGGTTATTTTTTCCTGATTATAATTACACAAAAAAACCAACTTTACACTCACAACTCAGCTGTACAACTAAGTGAGCAAACAACAGAAGAGAGCTGTAGAGTAGAGTGCAGTGTCTTACTTGTAATCAATGGGTGACCAGGATCTGTTCAGGGGAAAGAAACAAGTATGGAAAATTGATGGAAACTGGCATCTGGGTATGTACTAACCTGATGTTAAGTAAAGATGAAAGTTGAATATAGAGGTTTAAAAGTGCTTAAAAAATAAACAAACAATACGCGAGTTTCGAGATTGTAACTCTCCTACGAAAGAGGCGCAAAAAGTATCCATTTCAGCATGGAGGTGGGATAGGTTGTTTCTGTATACAAACGTACCTAAGTAAATGTACAATATTTAAGGCTTATAAAATTTATGAAATCTTATAGAAAGATAATAATGTAAAGCAGTGATGCATTTGATGATTTTATCAAGCTCAACTATGCATATTTGCAATTTTACTTTGAATTATAAGGTACTTAATAACGAAAGAAACGTGGAGTCTGTATAATTTATGATTTTCTTGATTGTACAAACATTTTCTAAACAATTAGTGTTTTTTAAAAGTTATAATAAGGAAAAGAAGAATATGTAATTTAGATTGCCAACATGCAATGATCAGATGTATGTATTTTAATTTATTAACGGTCTTCTATATCTCTTCCCTCGTCTAAAACTCTCGCATCCACTGATATTTTCTTTTTTGTTACGATTTTTTTGCTTTAAAAATTGATATCTTTACATTAATTCGGTTATTCCCGAGTAGTTGAGTGCATCCTGACAATAATGAAGTGATGATAACCAGCAGATTATATCTATCGATATATCCAATATATAAATAATAAATATCTGTCCCACCTGTCTGTTTACGTGGCAACGAAACTCCCTCCTCAGCGAAAGAGCGCAACAAGGGAGATAATCTTGAAACTTGGGTATTAAACAAGTTTTACAAAAAGGAGGATTTTCATTATACAGTGGAGCTTTTCTGAGACGCTTTGGTTCCTAGTCAATTTTGCCGGATATGTGAAGCGTCCGGATATCTGAATTACCATTTAAACAAAACAAAATAGCATTAAAAAGTTCTGTTCCCATGAAAAGTCGTCCGGATACTCAAGCATCCGGATATCTGGAGTCCGGATATCTGAAGGTCCACTGTAATTTGATGATTTGATTTAAACCAAAAAATTCAGGGAAAGAAACATTTTTAAATGCATTCATCCAGTATCCAAGTTTTAGTCTCTATGGATCGAGAGGATTAATTGAAATCAATCATACTAAAATATTGATCGAATTAAAATCCTAACTTTCCTAATACCTATATGTTTCTTGAAAAAATGCCTACAAGAAACAAGCATTATGTATACTGTACAAGAATTTAAAATAATGTTTTCCCCTTTGCATGTAACAAGTGTATGTACACCTTACCTGTATTTCACCTGTCCTTTTGACAGACAAGCAGTTCATTCGTGTGTGTAAATGTGAGTCCACAGGCACCGTCCTGGACCCTTACCACTGTACTCGGTGTACAGACACCTTTGCTTCCTACCTGGATTACCTGTCTCACACCTGTACACCTCAGAGACTGTACCAGTGCTGCTCCTGTAGACACCTGTATGGGACTGAGGAGGAGTTTGACTCTCATGACTGTAGACCGTGTCGATATCCATCTGACAGTGTAGACGATTACGGTGAGTAGGAACGGCACTCTGTACTGTAAACCAACTACTGTAAACCATCTATTATTCATTTATTTACGTCATCTTTTATTTTAGATTCATCAGTTTGCAATCAGTCTGCGACGTTTTATTTTCTTTCGTAGGAAACTTTCTCTACCAATATAAAGCTTATTAAATAAGAAATGGTTCAAAGTGATAAATATTCATATTAAGTAAAAGTAGGTCGCGGAACTCACAGATATTTCTCGCATGCAAAATCAATTTAGGAATGTTTTAAAGTTTTTAAGCTAGCACTTCATGAACAATATATGCCTACGTGCAAGTCTTGTATGATTCAGATTTACACGCCAATAACTCACACTAAACTTAAAAACATTCCTTATATTTACATTTTACATGTCTAAAAGCACCTAAAATATACTCAATATTTGATCTTCTTGCTGACCTATATTGTTTTATTTTTACTAACATCTCTGTAGCCTCATTGTGAAATCACGTTATTGCATGTTTTTCTGTGTATATTTCTACACTTGAGTATACACTAAAATGATATTCAAGTAAATTTCACAGTTGGCTTACTAGAAAAACACAGGAAATGTAAATATATCTATAGTTGGATAACAGTATTCAGCTGAAGGCACCCTATACAGTGCAGGTTCTTCTGATTTTCTTCCATCATAGATAATAAGATTGATTGATTGTATGTTGTTTAACGTCCTTCTCGAGAATTTTTCACTCATTTGGAGACGTCACCCTATGCCGGTGAAGGGCTTCAAATTTAGACCTATACTCGGCACTCAGGGCCATTGAGTAGTGAGGGTTCTTTATCGTGCTTACGCGTACCTTGACACGGGACCTACATTTTTAAGGTCATATTCAAAAGACCTGTAACTTTCACTTCTATTGCCTTGTGCTTGGCGAAGGAACCGTCACAACCTATGTTTATATCTTAGATATGACGTGGCCCCGCGAACGATAATCAAGCCCGGGCCTCCCTATCACGAAGCGAATGCTCTACCTATATTCTTATTTATTTAGTCCCCAAAATTACAAGTATTCAGATTGTTACATGTACCTTAAAAACAAATGATAATTTTATGGTTTAAGATCCACTTTCGATATAATGGCTGATTTTGTCATGAATTAGAATATCCTAGGGCTTATTGAATTCCATAAAAACATGTGCATTGTGTAGACATACAGCATTTTATATATAAGACAGTTCTTTGCAGTTTTAAAGAAAACCAAAAATTTTTATTTTAGCATACTCAGACACTTCCATTGGGGGAGAAATTGACTTGCCTTTAGAAACAATGAAGCACACAAACTCCCCAGGCATTTTCAGTGCCTCAGCCCAAGAAAATAGTGATGGACTTCTACAAAAAATAAAGAAAGAGGAGATTGATAGTGATGCAGACAGCTCACAGACTGAAGAAATGGAAGGAGATACAGATAATGGTAACATGACTGACCTCCATGATAATGAGGGGGGTCTACATGCAATGGGTCTAGAGAGTGCTTCACATTCTCAAGATCATCAGGCGACAAGTGCTTCAAACGGTGACATCGCTACTGAATCTCAAGAACAAGCCCTGCAGGAAGCAGGGGTTCTTCAAGATAAGAATAAAAGAAGACAAGAGTTTTCACCGGCAATGTAGAGAAAAGAAGAGGGTCACTGGAACAAGTGAGAAAGAGAAAACAGGGAAGGGAACATTGGGTCATCAAGCAGGACGTGGAAGGTCTGAATGAGGTTATTCTGAGTCAGATCGCTGGTGAGGAGGGCGGGCAGGCCAAGGAGGAGAGAGAGCCTAATCAGTGAAGTGGTGAATTCAGAGATTCAAAGGACCATGAGCACCAAATGGAAGAATGGCAGAGAGGAAACAGAGGCAGGTGATCCAATGACTGGAAGTGAAGGAGAGATGGACCTTTCAGTGGTTAAAACAGATAAACATATCACTGAGTTGAGCAGAAACAGTCTATTTACAACGTCATGTTCTGAAGAGGTTTCACACAGTCAAAGTGGGCCTCATAATGAGAGTCCTGAGGTTCCATTAATAGAGTCTAATGAGAAAGAAGATTCAAGAGGTAAAAGGAAATGCACAGATTGAGTAAGTCCAGTAGAAATACTGCTGCGGGATCTGGTCAGTCTGAGGCAAAGTTAGTTTTTCAGAAACTAGGAATATCAAACATCCCAAATCCTGGTAAAGAATTCAAAGTCTTTAAACTTATGGCTTCAGATCCATTCAAAGACGCGAAAAGCACCAGCATTGTCTCTCCTGTTCAACACCCTAAGCCTGTAACATCCACTCCAACAAAAGGTGTCAGAAATAACAGATCTCTTATAAAGCTTCTGTCCACTCCTCCCACTGATTATACCAGTCAACACGCACTACAGACTAGTTTACTTCCTTGTAATAATGTTTTCTCACCATTTGCAAATAGCAATGTTCCAAGTTCCTCTCAAACTGGGCAAAATCCCTACTAGTGATGAGGGGCTTTGCTTCAGCATCAGGATTATCAACATTAACAAATGATTCTATAAGCACATCACAACAAGAGGAAAATACCGATTCCCAGTTTAGTGAGGAGGGTCCAGACATTTCCATTGTTAAAAGTGAACAAATGTATGAATCTGATAATGATTCAGAACACGTGGATGATGTTCCACAAACCCCAAACACTGAAATGGAACCAACCATTACCAATATTAAGAGTGAACCAATGGACGACTATTCCTATAATGTTCCACCTACACAAGTTACCAATAGTGACCATGCTGTAGAGGGTCAAAGGTCCATTATAAAGAGTGAGCCCATGGACAGTATGTTTGATGTTCCACAAACACAAGATAATTATATTGACAGTACCATAGAGGGTCAAAACCCTATTATCAAGAACGAGCCTATCGATGATTCCTATAATTTTAGCGCTGGTTATTCAGTAAACCAAAATGACACTCCTGAAGCCATTGAAGAAAGTATACTCTTCACAAATTTGAAGAAAGAGCCTGAAAATGATTCCTCTAATTTTACACAAAATCAGTATGATATTCCTCGTTCTGGAGTCACCGCCAAAGGTTACGGAAACTTAACCGCTGTTAAAACTGAACCAGGGGAGGAGTCATCTGACTTAAGTTCTTGTTATTCAGATTACCAAAATGTTCTGCATTCTCAAGTCTCGGAAGAGAAGCAGAATCTGGCTATTGTTAATGCTGTTAATGCTGCACTAGAGAATTCAGGAATTCCTCCAGAACTCTTGTATGGAGAGAACAAGAGAGGACACAGACCTTACCAACAGAGAAAAGGACTGGTTCAGATACAGGACAGTTTTGGCTCTACAACTGTAAAACTTGTGGAAAGAAATTCAAACATGCTGGAACATTAATGGTGAGTAAATTATTCCCTTAAGGTTCTCTGACCCCAAGGTAATAGAGGTAATTCCCACTGTGGGAACAATGACTCTCATTCAGTTTCAATAATATTTCCACACTCATGTCAATATTTTTCAATTCATGGTTACATTAGCCTGAAGTGGTTCAAAATATCTCTTTGTATGATTGATATTCCTTTGAGAATAAAGAAAACACAGTGAACATGATGTCCCTAAACAACCCAAAAGCACCCTAAGTGTGTTGCTAGCTATAAGATACACTGGAACATGAACTGAAATCTTTAATTTTATCCCTGACAGGTACACGAGCGAGCGCACAACCTGGAGAAGAAGCAGTTTCAGTGTTTTATATGTTATTTTGCTGTTGACAGGTACACGAGCCAGCGCACAACCTGGAGAAGAAGCAGTATCAGTATTTTATCTGTTATTTAACACCAGACAGGTACACGAGAGAGCGCACAACCTGGAGAAGAAGCAGTATCAGTGTTTTATCTGTTAATTTACTACTGATAGGTACAGGAGCGAGCACACAACCTGGAGAAGAAGCAGTATCAGTGTTTTATCTGTTATTTTACTCCTGATAGGTACCCGAGCGAGCACACAACCTGGAGAAGAAGCAGTATCAGTGTTTTATATGTGGGAGGATCTGTACAGCAGCAAGCTACCTTAAAGTTCATCTCAGGAACCACAAAGAGGAGCCCTCAGACACCACAAAGAGAAAGATTCAGTAAGTACATTCTAATTTAAATTAATAGAAGGTAAGGAGAAGATTTTATCAGTTAAACTCATGCTGCTTCAACAAGAGAATGTGACATCGAACAATTGGATGGGGTTAACTCTTGATTTAGGCCATCTTTAAAAAATTGTTTGTTTGCCCTCTCTTGGCTAAAAATGTCAGTCTCAAAAATTTTAACCTCCAGGAATGATATATTTATCTATTTTTTTTCCCTTTGAATCTTGCATTGTCAACAACTTTCCCACAGCACCTACTTACTGATCTCATTTTTTATTTTTACTTTGAGTCATGGGAAAGCAAACACACAATATTTTGAGAATGGTCTTACTTTTAACATGTTTAAATAAAATGTATAAAATAAAACACTTAAACTTAAGGTTGAGATATTTTAATTCCAGATGTTTTAAATGTGATGAACAATTCCTCCACGAAAAGAACTTCCAGACTCACATGAGGATGCACTTTCAGAAAGGGGCTGACTTACTGTATCAAGTGTGGGAAAGGGTTCTACCGCAAAAACCAGCTAGACAAACACATGGAGAATCACACAGGTAAATATAGTCACTAGACAAACACATGGAGAATCACACAGGTAAATATAGTCACTAGACAAACACATGAAGAATCACACAGGTAAATATAGTCACCCGCTAGAAAAACACTTGGAGAGTCACACAGGTAAATATAGTCACTAGCTAGACAAACACATGGAGAATCACACAGGTAAATATGGTCACTAGATAAACACTTGGAGAGTCGTACAGGTAAATATAGTCACTAGACAAAACACATGGAAAATCACACCAGTAAATATGGTCACTAGACAAACACATGGAAAATCACACCAGTATATGGTCACTAGACAAACACATGGAGAATCACACAGGTAAATATAGTCACTAGACAAACACATGGAGAATCACACAGGTAAATATAGTCACCCGCTAGACAAACACTTGGAGAATCACACAGGTAAATATAGTCACTAGCTAGACAAACACATGGAGAATCACACAGGTAAATATGGTCACTAGATAAACACTTGGAGAGTCGTACAGGTAAATATAGTCACTAGACAAACACATGGAAAATCACACCAGTAAATATGGTCACTAGACAAACACATGGAAAATCACACCAGTAAATATGGTCACTAGACAAACACATGGAGAATCACACAGGTAAATATAGTCACTAGACAAACACATGGAGAATCACACAGGTAAAAATAGTCACCCGCTAGACAAACACTTGGAGAATCACACAGGTAAATATAGTCACTAGCTAGACAAACACATGGAGAATCACACAGGTAAATTGGTCACTAGATAAACACTTGGAGAGTCGTACAGGTAAATATAGTCACTAGACAAACACATGGAAAATCACACCAGTAAATATGGTCACTAGCAAACACATGGAAAATCACACCAGTAAATATGGTCACTAGACAAACACATGGAGAATCACACAGGTAAATATAGTCACTAGACAAACACATGGAGAATCACACAGG
>NW_026939647.1:0-9487 GCF_032062105.1 Saccostrea cuccullata | reverse complement strand
CTTGACACTTCGAACTTGACAGACGTGAAAATAGTATGGCAGAAGCAATGATGAATACTCCAGACAACCCCAGCTATGTGATACCTGAAGGGTATGTAGGAGCCCCCATGCCAGAGTCACAGGATGCAGTGGGATTAGATTTGGGCATGTATAATCTTCCAGAACATGCGAATAAAGAAGATATGGGCCTATTAAATACAACTCTGGCTGGGATTGTCAACATGCTGTCTGCTCTTGACAACAAGCTGACTGATCTGAAAAGTTACATCACTAAAATGAAAGGAGGAAGCACTTACCAGAAAAAACAAGGAGGATCGAGAGAAAAAAGAAAACCAGACAGACGGATCCATGCTACATCTGCAAAGAGTTAGGGCATTGGGCCCCAGATTGTCCTCGAAAAAAACAGGATTCGTGCTATAAGTGCGGGCAATCTGGTCATTGGGCTAATCAGTGTACAGAGAATGAGGAGGATCAACAATTGGTTAAAGAAATACAAAAACTGGAGAAAAAGCCTCAGGAACCCAAGAGGAAAGCTACCCCTGATGACCGATAAGGCCCAGAAGAAGAAAAAGTAAATTGTTGTATTTTTTTACTTGAATAAAATCTGTGTTCTTGTTTCTATTGTGTGTTATTGTTTTTTTTTTCAGTTTTCGGAAAATCACTGTGAATGAGTGACGTCATAATCAAATTCTTTTGACTCGCTGCCAAAATCGTAGTAGCAGCGTTGTGAATCGTAGTAGCAGCGTATAGTGTATAATGTAAACACAGTGTAAACAGACCCCCGTATTTAGGGGGCTATATGTACTGAATTGACCCGGCTATCCCCCACAGGGGCTGCACTCCCTTGACCCGGCTATCCTCCCCCAGGGGCTGCACTCCCTTGACCCGGCTATCCCCCCAGCCCCAAAAGTGCACTCAGTTGACCCGGCCATCCAGACCCCTTATACTACTACTATGTTTACTAATATTTTGGATTTACATATACAAATGTATACTTCTTTTTAAATAAATATTACACGAAATATTGCAATATTAAGCTATATGTAGCTTTAAAATCTAAGATATATTTTTAAAATATTTCATTCTAAGAATATAACTGAATTACAGAATTAAGTGTGCATTGATTACGTTGGTGCCGGGAGAAAATTGAAAGTGCGGGCTGGGCGGGGGGGGGGGGGGGGAGGAGGGGCTTATTGAAAAAGAAAGAAAAATTCAAATCTAAAAAAAAAACTGACAAAAAAAAATCCATTGTCCAATCTAGTAGTCCAAACCCGAAAATCCTTTTTTTTTTGGGGGGGTGGGGGGGGGGGTGAGGGGGGGGGGGGATCCAATATCTGTTTTTTAACCACTACCACTTACTCTTCTGTTTTACTACACTGTAACGTGCCTGTTGAAAGCAGGGGGAAACTAACCTAATTTCACATTGTTCGATGCCTATATTATGTCTATCTTTGCAAAAAAGGGTAAGCACCTCTAACTCCCCTCCCCTGTACCAACTCCTATGAATTAAATCACAGTTGTAAAAACCAAGTCATAAATATGTGTTTTTATGCTGTTGAATTTTGAACCGGTTTCATGATCAAAATTCCACGATCCGGCTCAGTTTTCAACGGACTAGGGTCTAAATTCAACACCTTTGGTCTCACTATTCAACGTTGAAAAATGACCCTCGGGTCAATTTTCAACTGGGGTCAAAATTCAACTTTACACCGGGTCGGAAAATTCTAAACTGAAAACCTTTTTTGTTTTGAAAATGACTGAAATATACTAATGTATTAGTCGCAGAAATTACTTATATACAATTCAAATTCTATATAAAATGATATGCTAAACTTCAACACGAACCCGGTTTTCAGTTTAGAAATCTTCGACCCGGTTCGTGTTTTGCTACACATTTTTAGAAAGTTAACACTTTCTACACACGAGCAGAATCCGGCCAGGGATTGAAAATTCTGTCATTTAAAAATGCACACACACAGAATGATTAATTTTTTCTTTAAGAGGAAATTGTATGATAATTAACGGACTATAACCATGTACTTAATACAATTGTTGAATATATAGTATTATCAATTCATCGGTGAAAAGATATCAATCGAAGAATGACCTAGATATTCCCTGTTATCAAACATGTTAAAAAATCAAATTACTGAGAGTACTGATAGGCGGAAGCATGATTGCAATTCTCATGTGCAAAACTTTATTTAAGTATAATCTGTTTTAAAGGGGGGGGGGGATAAATATTTTGATGGATTGTAGTATTGAAACCAAGGAACAAGAATAAATAATATGTTTCCCTTTCGAAGCGGAAACATGAAAATAAGTGATGTCAATAGCAATATGAACATTTTAACATTTATTATACCCCCCGCTTGAACAGTGGGAGGGTATACTGTAATCGGTATGTCCGTCCGTCGGTCCATCTGTTACGCTTTGGGGTACTCATCTCTTATCCACAACTCCTCTTATACCACTGAGTGAAATTTAATGAAACATTCACAGAATCTAAATTACATATTGCCATTGTGCACCTTCAATTTTACTTTTTGATCCGACACATATTTTGGGTTTCCCGACCACAGCAAAACATGGACTTTTCAATTATAATCATATAGGAGGCGGGGGTATCATTTAGTGAGCTCATTGCTCACAGTATCTCTAGTTTTTGTCAAGTATAACAAGTTAAAATTGAAATGCAAGTTGCAATACATAAAATTTGTACAGAAAGCTATCGAGGCAATTAAAAACGGCAGCATGTCTTTCCGAAAGGCTGAAAAAACTTTTAGCGTCCCAAAATCCACTCTGGAAAACCACGTGTCCGGGAAATATGATCTGGACTCACGTATGGGTCGGAAGCCCGCTCTTCCAGATACTGTTGAAAATAAAATTGTCGAAACATTGAAACATGCCTCAAAACAAGGTATTGGTGTCTCTAGGGCCCAGTTATTGCGAAGGACTGGGGAGTTGTGCAAATGATTACTTGTTGCCCCTTTTAAGCACATCCAACCGTCTAAAGATTGGTGGACTGGTTTTTAAAAAAACGCCACCCCGAGCTCACTATTCGCCGGGCAGAGAAACTTCGTTCTTCAAGAGCCCGCATGATGAAATTGTTGTGGAGAAGTATTTTACAGATTTGGGACAGATCATGAAGGAGCTGAACCTGGAGGATAAGCCCTATTGCCAATGGAACATGGATGAAACGGGGCGTAGCTTCGAACACACGCCAGTTCGGGTGATTGCAGACAAAAAAAAATAGAAACAACAGGACAAATGTCACCATCACAGCATGTGTAAATGCCATGGGCAGTTGGATGCCTCCCATGTTCGTGATAAAAGGCAAAACATCTGCATCACTCCATGGCTTCAACACAGAGGCCGCTCCAGCCGGAAGCATTTGACCTTTCAAGAAAATGGCTGGATGACGGATGTCCTAGGGGAGAAATGGTTTAAGAACGTGTTCTTAAAAGAGTGTGGACCCGAAAGACCACAACTTCTCATACTAGATGGTCACACTTCACATGAGTCTCTAGCCATTCTAGAATGCGCTATCGCTAATAATATCCAGATCTTGTCACTTCCCCCGCATACAAAGCACATACTGCAACCTTTAGATCGCTCTGTCTTCGGGCCCTTTAGTGCATCTTACAATTCTGCATGTTCAGAATTTATGTCCGAGAATTCCCTGAACATGGTAAACAAATGGAGTTTTCCAGGCTTAATCAAAATGGCTTGGGAGAAGTCATTCACCGAGCACAATACTAGTTTCCGCAGTGGTTTTCAGGCATGCGGTATATTTCCTTTCAATGAACATGTCATTCCCGCATCAGCTTATGCCCCGTCGTTTCCTACAGATACCCCTGTGTCTCAAGCCCCTGTGGCCTACTGTCTCTTCTACTGCTTTGCCCACTACAGAATCTCGCAACCCTTCTCCCGCTAATACCATCTCCGCCATATCCTCTGTACCTCTAGTTTCTTCCGATGACACCCCCTCCAGTCCTGTTTACACACCCCACGTTTCTCCTGTATCTCCAAATGTTTCGACCAGTGGCCAATCTCATGTGTCTGTATCTGCTTCTGACATCCTGTCCTCAAGTCATTCTGACACATCAAATTTATTAATTCCGCTCACCTCTGGTATCAGCTCTGACAACCTAGATAGTACAGAGCCACTTGTGATGATGATCCAGAACTTCTCTTAAATTTAATATCTACTGGCCAAATAGATCTCTTCTTCTCAAGAACCATCATCCTCAGGTAGTTAGATTCAAGTTTGTTCAAATCATGACCCCCGGGGCTAGGGTGGGGCCAAAATGGCCAATCAAATTTTTACATAGGAATATATAGGAAAAATCTTTAAAAATCTTCTCAAGAACCACTGGGCTAGGAAAGATGAAACTCATGTGGAATCATTCTCAGGTAGTGTAGATTCAAGTTTGTTCAAATCATGACCCCTTGTGCTAGGATGGGGCCATAATGGCCATTAAAAGTTTTACATAGGAATATGTAGAAAAAATCTTTAAAAATCTTCTTCTCAAGAACCACTGGGCCAGGAAAGATGAAACTCATGTGGTTCAAGTTTGTTCAAATCATGACCCCCGGGGGTAGGGTGGGGCCGAAATGGCCGACCAAAGTTTTATATAGGAATACATAGGGAAACCTTTTAAAATCTTCTTTTCAAGTACTTCAAAGTCATGATTAGTGATATTTTTATGGAATCACCCTCAGATAGTGTAGATTCTAGTTTGTTCAAATCATGACCCCCTGGGGGTTAAAATTCAAGCCCCCCCCCCACACACACACACTCAGTAAACTTTCAGTTCTGATATGTGCTTTTTCCTAGCTGATGTTCTCAGGTGAGCGCTGTGGCCCCTGGGCCTCTTGTTTTCCATATATAACTGATACTGATAAACGGCACCATTCCCAATGCCAAAAATGTTAATTTTTCCCAATTTTGTGACCGAAATATTCCCAATTCAACTGTGAAGCAACAGAATAAGACGACACGATGACATCGTATTTTTAGCTCTTTTGAGCCAAAGGCTCAAAGACCTAATGCTATGGCATTTTGTGCGGTGTGCGTCGTGCGGTGTGCATTAACTTTTTAGAATATGGGCCATAACTCAAGAACCCCTTGGCCAATTAGGGGTGTGACGATATACCGATACACCGATACATATCGATATTTTCCTTTAAGATACGGTTTACGATACAAGCATTCAAATATCGGTACGAAATGATACACGAAGAACCTATCCAAAAATTGAAAATGAAAGTACCTGTCCTTGGAAAATGGCGGCTTGTACGAAGCGAAGAGACGATGATGATATTGAAAACACAAGTAGAGCTTTTTTAAAAAGCTTCCCGTCTTTAGCAACAATCTTAAACTGTAAACTGATCTACACCTATCAGGCCGTATAATTCTTTTGAATTTCTTGATTTTGTATTTCTACATTAGCTTTTTACTGGCATTAGCCCTACCACGGTTGTCGCTCGGTCATCTCCGTAAACTTTGACTCGCCGAGAGCTTTCGGCAAACCTCGGCTCATTCCATTTCCTTCTTCAAACAAGAAAGGGGAAAAGAATAATAACAAATTGTAAAGTCTGCAAGCAATAAAAATCAAATTTTATTTATAATGAAGTTAAAGAGATCTTTTTATTTTTTGCTATACAAAAATTCATGTTATTAGGAATTAATTACTGCTGATTTTGTTGTTCGTTTTGTCATTTTTTTAAGATTGAAAATCTTGCAAAATTGTTAAGTCGTACAAAAATTAGATCATCAGAAAGTTATCTCCCTTGCCTTGAACAGCATTTCAACCAATGAAATAATTGAAAATTTTCTCATCATGCATTTTCTACCAATCACAAAAGAGAGGAAGTGCATAGTCCGAAGACTGTAAAAAACTTCAACTATACAATACCGTCTTCCAAGGAAGACGGTAATAATGTAGAACTAATAAGTTGTTGATTAGGGGTAAACCGTTTTCACTTTTAAGCAGCCTCGGAAGGTTGGACAAAAAAAGTTCAGTATGTAATGCGTGCTATAAACAGAAAGTGTCGTTTCCAGAACATTTGATATTATTGTTAGCTAGTCCATCTCATGCTTTTTTGTAATCTCAACTAGGCTACAGACTTTCAGCAATTGATTATAATGTAAATGTGCTGTTTTTTTTATATGAAATTTTAGTCAGTGTTCTTTGATGAACTGCACAACTGGTTGTAAACAACTTTTTGAATCATCAAACTTCGTCATTTGATGCATCTTGGGTGTTAAGAGCATGTCGACCAAAAAGAAGGTCACAGTGACCTACTTTTGAATGTCTCAGGTACTGATTGGCTTAGAATCAACAAACTTTGTCTGTTGATGTATCTTGGGTTTTCGGAGATCGTTGACCGAAAAGTAGGTCACGGTGACCCATTTTTGACATTTTATGGCTAGATTTATGTATCTCAAGTACTTATTGGCTTATAATCATCAAACTTTGTCAGTAGATGCATCTTGGGTTTTCAGAGAACTTCAACCAAAAAGTAGGTCACAGTGATCTACTTTCGACATTTTATGGCTATATTTAGGTATCTCAGGTACTAACTGGCTTAGAATCATCAAACTTTGGGCCAACATTTTTAAGGTCTTCCGTCTTCACGGAAGACCTTATAGTGATTCTACTGTTTCTTATTATTATTCTTATTAAGGTCTTCCGTTTCAGACGGAAGGCCTTATAGTGATTCTACTGTTTCTTTTTATTATTTTTTTTCCCCTTTTGAAATTTCTTTTTTTTGACGATTTCTCAGAGATGACTGGACAGAGTCTTATGAAAATTTCAAGAATGATAGAGAGTAAAAATATCTTTCAAATGCAGTTTTCAGTTTTTCAAAATTCACTTCCGGTCGTCAGATATGTCAGATTTCCGCTTTTTTCAAAAAAGTTTTGTCCTAGTCATATCTCAGAAATGGTAAGAGATGAAGACACCAAACTTATATGAGTAATAGATCTTGATAAGTAGGCAAATCCATTTGGGCTAAGATCGTCCGCCGTCACTTCCGGTCGTCATAGGAAGTGATCAAAGAAATCGAAAATTTCAACTTTTCTTTTATGAAACTTTTTTTGCATCACATTATAGCATCTTATGTGTAGTTTCGAAATATGTCAGTCCCACCGGAAACAAAAACGACAACTTCCGGTTATAAGAGAAGAACTGCATATTTTCAGTATTTTTCTGTCCCATAGATATTTTTTATACATAAAGTATTTGTAATGGTTTTATATATGTTATATAGACTGCTAATGTCTTCAGTAACATCAAATATCTTTTAAAATTCACTTCCGGTCGCGTGATTTTCTGTCCTCAATATGAGAAGTTATCACATAGAGATCTCGGAAACGGTAAGAGATGGAGACGTCAAACTTGTATGAGTAATAGATCTTGATAAGTAAGGAAACTCATAAGGGTTAAGATCGTTCGCCGTCATTTCCGGTCGTCACAGGAAGTGGTCAAAGAAAGCAGAAATTTCAACTTTTCTTTTTGGAATACTTCTCGGCATCACATTATTGCATCTTATTGGTTGTTCTGATATATGTCCGTCCCACCAGAAACAAAAACGGCAACTTCCGGTTATGAGAGAAAAACTGCATATATTGAGTATCATACTATCCTATTAATATCTTTTAGAGAAAGAGTATTTGAAATGATTTTAAAACATGATATTCAGACTGCAAATGTCTAGAGTAACTACAAATATCTGTTAAAAATTGACTTCCGGTCTCATGATTTCCTGTCCTCAAACTGAGTAGTTAACATAGCCAGATCTTGGTTATGGTAACACATCAAGACACTAATCTTATATGAATAATAAACCTTGAAGAGTGAACAACAGATATAGGGATTAATGTCTCCGCCGTCACTTCCGGTCGTCACAGGATGTGATTTGAAAAATCGAAAATTCAAACTTTTTTCTTTCCAATTTATTTTTCGTTACTTATTGCATCTAATTAGTAGTTTTGAGATATGTCAGCTCCACCAAAAATTAAAAAAAAATAATAAAAACAACGAAAACTTCCAATTATAAGAAATAAAACTACATGAAGGTCAAAAGGTCAAGGTCATTGGAAAAGTATTTAAATTGCTTATATATGCCACATGACCTTGACCTTTGAGTTTAATGTTTGATTGACCTTTGACCTTGACCCTTACCCAAGAGCTATTTTTTTCTTTATTATATTTAGCTTGATACAGCTTCAAGTATTAAAGACGAGTTTAAAAGGTTTTTGGATGACTTTGACCTTTGGCCTCGATAAATGACCTTGACCTTTGACCCCATTGACCCAAAGGTCACAATCAAGTTTGAGTCCGTGGAGGTGTTTACATCTCTCACTTTGTCTTATGCCTATATACCACCCCTTTTTTTCTTTTTTTTTTTAAATCAATAGGAACCTAGAAAAATTTTCTACAGTTCAACCGACGCCACAGATCGACATGAAATTTAAGGATTGCAGTAGAAGATACATCAAAGAAAGTGTCCTGAGTGTGTAATAGTGAGTCTCTGAAGTATATAATGAAATTCTAATGAGTATCGGCAACAACTACATTTTTTTCTGTCTGAAATCTAGGTGCTGATGAGCATGAAAATTAATTAAAACTTAAATTGGGTATTTCTTCACTTTTTGTCAATAACATTCGATTTTCCTGCTCAAATACAAAATTTTAATACCAAGTATTCTTGATCTCATTTGTATGTAGAGTTTATTTCAATTTTATTTACATTGAATATTAATTGAATGAATCTAGGAAATAGCGATTTTTTCCTATCAATTCAATTTCCACGCAATTTATATAGGTTAGATAAATTACAGTTATCTCGATTTCTACGATGTGGAGTTGAGAAAATGCCCATGACTCACAAATTATGTCAACAAATTACATGTAATCTGCCTATTAGAGTGCACATGTATCAAAAATGCACCCCGGGACTACGCAGATTTTGGTTTGTTTTTCCTAGCAGGATAACACACCCAGTATTCTGTAACTCAATCTATGCCTTAAAGAAAATTCACCAATTGAAATGGGGTCATTTAGTACCTTCCCTCTGAGAAACACACATTCTTCTAAGGCCTACGGCTTTTCAGCTGATTTTCCTCTGCACCTGACCACGTGTATTAGTTTCGCATTTACAGCTCTGCATATGCTAAGTGTCATAGTAATACCTATATGTAGGCCTTTCAACTGCCGCTAGGGGTCGGTTTTATGAACGATAACTCACTGTTGAAACATGTTGAGAGTAGGCTCGGGGTATCTAACTGTTTACAAGCAAGGCAGTTTTTAGCATTTCCCAAGTGTTTCTTTGCTCTCAGTAGAATCCAGTGGTTTTAAAATGTAGCACCAATGTTAAACTTATTTACTGTGTAGTTGCGGACACCATTTCACTTCATATAATTAAAAGTTTTAATTAGAATAAAAAGTGAAATCTACCCTCCTTCTTAGTTCTAACC
>NW_026939646.1:0-9603 GCF_032062105.1 Saccostrea cuccullata | reverse complement strand
AGAAAACGATTTTTTTAAAAAGATCGCTTCATGGAGTTTATTTTAGCATTCTTGTCTTAAAGGTACTTGGACACAGATTTGAAGTTATTATTTTCTCTATAATATTACGACTTATATATTTTAATAGCATTTCACACAAAAATTAATTAAAAATCTTATTTCGTTTAAAAGATATTGAAATTTCAAAATTTTCGGCGGGTTTGATTGACATATGATTGCACTCTCAAAATTTTAATTTTTTTCTTAATCCTTAGGAAAAGTGGCAATCTCGTTTTGTAAAAATGAAAAATATTAATACTATAATCCAGAAAATTCAGAGTAGACACGTTCGAAAGCAAAACAAACACACAATATATTGTCAGTCCGTGCAGTTGTGGTAAGCAGACTGTGACGATTGAACGCACCCGGTGAATTCTAAATATAAACAATAACAGAACTCGAGCCGTGTTTACAAAAACTGTGTACATAACACGAGTGTGCTCGATTTGCTAAACTCTATACGCATCTCTTAGTTCGGAATGACGATGCTTGTGAAGATGTTTTGCTTTCTAACATTTCTACTCTGAATAAAATTATTTTTCTTGATAAAACTTTTAATATTTCTCATTAAAACACATAAAATTGCCACTTTTCCTAAGGATTAAGAATAAAGTTAAGATTTGTGAAGGTGCAAAGATGTGTCAACCAAACCCGCCAAAAAATTTAAAGTTTTAATAACTTTTAAATGAAATAAGATTTTTAATTAATTTTTGTGTGAAATGCTATTAAAATATTTAATTCGTGATATTATACAGAAAAAATGAGAAAATATTAACTTCAAATCTGTGTCCAAGTACCTTTAAAGATCTGATTCAAGTTATTGAGCATAAATGATATCTGATTCCTTGACCGTCGTAGGGCGAGTCATGTTTTTCGGCGAAACGTTTCAACCTTTTTCGATTAACTAATCGGGATAGTTCACTTTGGGGATAAACAGGAAGTTGAAAAAAAAAATTCATAACTGTTTCACCGCTTTAGTGTTACATGAATATATATAATATTGAATTTGTAAAATGTGTTAAATATACTTTCTAAACCTCGAATCTTAGGCTAAAAGAATGTTCTTTTTTTAATTTCATTGAAGCTATCACACCTATTCAATATAATGTTCCATAGAAAAGACGCCAAGATTAACTTGTGGCGTATGGCGCTAAATTTTGAATAGTGACCCGCCTTTCATAATTTTAAGAGAGAAGCACTGTTTCGTTAATATATGCAAGTAGATTTAGAGTAGAGGTCCCGATAGCGTAATATTTAGTGCATTGGAATTTCTTGTTGGTGACTTGGGATCAATCCCCCCTTGAGTGCAAATCTTTTTTACTTTTTCATCTCGATTTTACGTTTTCTTTCCAGAACCGGACGGAAGACCTCTCGTTGCTCGCAACGAGTTTAATATCTAGTTAAAATTCCTTTTGAACGAGTTTCTGTAGATTTGATTGGTCCAATTTTCCCAGCAACAGATCGTGGGAACAGGTATGTACTCACTTTGATAGACTACAGTACAAGATACCCTGAAGTCGTCGCACTCAAAGACATTGAGACGGAACGTGTTGCTGAGGCATTGTTTGAGTTCTTCACTAGACTTGGAATCCCTAAGGAAATTTTATCAGATATGGGAACCTAGTTTACGTCTTACTTTATGAAAGAGGTAGGTCGTTTACTTTCTATTGTACAACTTACAATTACTCCATACCATCTTGCCTGTAATGCTTTCGTTAAAAAGTTCTATGGACTGTGCAGTTAAGGACTGGGACAGGTATATAGCACCTTTATTATTCGCATACCATGAAGTTCCTCAAGAAAGCATGGGTTTATCACCATTTAAATTATTATTATGGTAGGTCAGTCTGTGACAGTTCTGCGAGAGATGTGGACGAAGAAATTAAAAGATCCAGAAGTCTAGAGCACTTATCAATATGACATCGACTTGAAAGAGTGATTAAAAGAGACATTTAAATTAGCTATTAAGTCCTTACAGAAGTCTAGTCAGCGCTACAAAAAATATTACGATCGGAAAACAAGGTCACGTTCATTCAACGTTCAGGATAAGGTATTAATCCTCCTTCCGACGGACAACAACAAGCTACTCATGCAATGGAAGGGTCCATTTACCATTTTCTCCAAATGTGGAATGGCTGACTTCAAAGTAGATGTACAAGGTAAGATCAAAACTTTTCATGCTTACATGTACCTTTTGAAGAAGTATGTTGAAAGAGAGGTAAGAACACCCGAAGTTCTTAGTTCTTGTTCTGTCATAGAAGAATAAATACGTCAAGATGATGAGAATTCAGAAGGTGAGAGTGATTTCCCGCTAGAGATATCGCCGAATTAAGGATATTAATTGATGCAAGGATGAAATCCCTTATCGATAAAGGGCTGGGATGTGATGTAAAGCAGGTTGACCCTATTCTCCCCCAAGATGAGGAAACCTTGTGGCTAAAGAGCGTGTTTGGAAACCTCAGAGCAATTGCAACATACCGTATTTTTTTATGCGTGTAAATTCTTTAGATTGAGGGGATATGATGAGCACCACAGTTTACAACTTGTGAGCAGTTCAAAATCGGAGAGGACGGTGCTGGACGATACATCCAGTTCGCTTGGAGGGCCACAAAACCTATAAAGGCGGCTTAGGACATCTGAATGTGCAGTCAAAAAATCTGAAGCATCATTCTCTGCCTGGTAATAACATGTACTATAATTATATACTGTGTAGCCTCTTTGTGTTTGAGACGTAATTATATTTGGTCAAGATTAATGCAAATTAAGGTCAGACGACATGTTCCTCCAAAATATATATTTTTCCTAAAAATTTGTCATTGAAGTATGGGTACTTAAACAAGCTTCCTCACAAAACATTAGGGTACCTTACCAGTCATTTGGGAAAGATACCATAGGGTCATATTTCTTATATAGCCCTTATGGGTAATCTTCTAAATGGCCTATATCACAATTTTTGGTGTACTTATATTTAAAAACATTTTGAAAAAATGTAGATGAGAATGAGAAATAAGAATATTTTTTATATAATACCAAGAGATACAATACATATATTTGAGGAACGTGTCGTCTGACCTTAACAATGTTTTGATTCTTTCAAAATGAACAAGGTGGAAATAATAAATGTAGTGATTGAACAGCTACAAGCTGTGCAAACCTTTAAACGGGGCATAACACATTGACCCATGGAAGGTCAAGAGATGGAATCAGGTGCCTAGGAGGAGAAACAATACTCTGTGTAGTGACCACACCCACAGTTAGCCTTATGTATTTGTCAGGTAGATGGAATATTCAGTAGGAAAATTAAGCAAAACATTCATTTGAAATATGTCAGACAAAATACAATCCAACGATAGGCGTCTTGAAAGGGACTAAAAGACTCTGAGAAAATGCAAAAAATGTTTGTGTCGATAATATAAATTTGTATCTTTTATTGATGTCTGTACATATGTCTATTGGAATTCTTGTCTGATTCCGCCTACATGTATTAACCAACTTTGAAGCAGAATTCGCTGTCTACCTTAGGTTAATTTGATATTTTAAAGTTCTTAAACACGTTAAAATACGGAAAATAATAAAAAATAAACATAAAGATAAACATGTTATGCTAATTTTCTTCTATCGTTTACATTTGTGGGTTATGTTGTAGGTATATCATTGATTATCTTTGCCAAAGCAACCTTTCGTTAGGCCAAGTGTCGAAGGACAACATTCATACGAATTACTATGCAGCTATGTTTTATGTTGACTGTTATTACGAAATATGCCGATAACAATAGCAAGTGCTTACTCGTAACTTCTTCACTTGTTTATCCAATGTCGTTGTCCCCTTTCTAAATTCTGCTTTTTTTAGGATATTTCTTTTCTAATTTAATGGGACACAGTTAAACAGTGTAAGCTGAACATTTTCAAAATTATTTTTTTCCGTTTGCTGTGCTTAAAAATACTTATCTAATGTGTTTTCAACGATTTATATCAAAAAATCGAATCTCGGTTGTAGGGACACAAGATCGATTTAGAGCTCTAAACCTTCGTTACGTAAACAAGCCTCATGTCACTTTTTGTTTACAAAGGTTATTTATACTAATATGCAGATTTTTTCAATAAAAAAAGTTAATTCTAATAAATACTATTAGACAGTTTCTAGTGATTTACCGAATGTTGAATTTTATAGATATGATATTTTTTTATGTAAACAAAAAATACGCACGAGCCTTGTTTACATTATGAAGAATTTTTAGTTCTGTATCTCCTTTGTTAATTAAGGTATACCTTTACTCAGAAGACTAAAACTTCCACTGATAAGAACGAAAAACCACCTATTGCACATTGTACACCTATGATTCTTGTGTTAAATTTTAATTTCAAATAACTAGGTCAATGACCTCGTTTTCATGCTAAGGGCCCCTAAGTATTTCTTGGGAAATACCTCAATTTTTCACACTATGACCATTTTTTTCTTCACTCACTAAATATTAATAGCAACAAAAGTCTTTAAATTATGAAATATTAAGGCAATGGAACAGAGTTGCTCCATATAAAGAAATGAGCAGAGTTTAGGCCATAAACGTGATAATTATTACAGTCCGAATTTCCTCTGTCATATTTATATTTTTTCCATATTTTTAATCGAATATTTAATAAATCTGACTGATAAGAACTCTAAATTATTTATAGCCTCATATTACCTTTGTTGCCGTGATTCTCATGGTATTAACATTATATGGGGTCAATGATCAAATTATTGAGATATGTTGCCTGAAATGGTTTTTGTTCATATTTCTGAATTTCTTTATTTGATAGCAATTATTTATTTAAAATAATTTATTAGCTTTAAGGCAAATAAAATATGCAAAATGATGTCTGAAAAAACATAAAACTTTTACATTTGATAAATATTGCAAGAAATAAAAGATTTTGACAAAAATGAAAAATTAAAAATTTAGTCTGAATTTCCTCTGCATTACCATACATTGACTTTTGTTCCTGTATATTTTCTTCAAATAATAAAAGATGAAATTTTAAAATTGATATTGTGTTAAAACTTAGTAATTTTATCCATTTAACACAGTTTTTTATTTAATATATTATACTTTATGAAATTTCCTATCTGATTTCCGAAACCTGAGTAAACGTCATCCTTAATAAAAACATGTTTAAGTTTTGCTGATCATTTGAATAGCCTTAATTAGGAATTGTAAACATATTTTTTTTTGTTTTTTTCAAATCAGTTGAAACTGTTATACACATATAAACATGTGCAACACATCTGAGGGATCTATTTGTCATGTACACAATAGTTTGACATAATAGGCAAAGACAACCATGGTAATTTGTTAAAATATGGATTATTTCAGCTAAAAGGGAAGAATTTAAATTATTTGTCAGAAACGAGTTGTATAAAAATTAAATCATGTACGTGTAATAGGGTTTCGATAAAGGTACAACTCCTGAGGCTCAGGTTTTCATAATTTATTGTATTAATGTTAAATGCAAATTAACAATTCAAGCCCTGAAATATCAATCACAGATGATAAGTATTTAGAAAAAAAATATATTGCATTTATAATCATAAAAATATTAGATGTTATACAATGTTAAACCGAGTTCTCAATAAATAAATATAAATACAAATAAGAGAAAATAACAGTTGGTTTACCCGATTGTGGATCAAGGCTCAAACAATGGGCCACCCGATAAATAGTGGGTCTTGATATAATCTCCTATTAAACAATAATTACATTTTATATACACTTCTGCAAAATTAATGGTTTTATTCACATGCTCAAAGAATTTATACTTTAAGCTTCATTAAAGAATAATAAAGTTGAAATCAGTATATCTTCATAAAATTACATTAAAAAAAGCAAAGACGGTGAATAATCGTTAAGTATAGAATTAGAATAAGTAAAAGAAAGTAGAAGTCAACTTACAGTCTCTGTCCTGAGGTATAATAATAATGCTAATATGTACCGATGTGAATATGGTGACCAAAATATAGGTCTAACTCTCCCAAAGATCTATATCTGTCTAAGTGATCAAACAAAGAGATCGGCGGGAAAACGTCACTAGCCAATCGCAAGCTTGGTTATTAAAACTGCACAATACTATTTAATACCCTCGAGATAAGTAAGCAACGAGATTCAGGATGAAATTCATTTTCTCCTTGTATGTCCTCATCTTAATGTACAAAGACTTGAACTCATAAATATTTGTAAAATTAAATGTAAAAATTTTCAGTCTCTATCTTATCATAATCAATTTTATTGGCTCATGACTAATGAAGACCAAGACATCCTTAGATCACTTGCTGGATTCCTTGGTAATTTACCTTAATTGAAGATATTGTGATAAACATAATAATTATATACCTCTTCCTAGTCTCTTGCCTTTAACTATATATATATATATATATATTTGCATGTAACATACAATACGATACATGTATGTATATTCAGTATATCTATTATATACTTTTTTGTTTTTTACCAATTGCTCTTTATTTGTAATATCATGCTTGTTCTATCATTTGGATCCTCCTCCTTCTATTTGTAAATCTTTTTGCTCCTCCGGGGGGGCCCAAATTGGATTAAAAAAATCTTGAAAATCTTGAAATCTTGAGTAAGACTTCTAGAACATAAGTAAAATTTAAATTAACCAAGTAGTGTTGTAATATTTAATTGACGATGCGTGCAAAATTCCGCGAAAATCGAAACGTTGCGCAATTCTAAAAATAAACTAAACTACGCATCAATATTAAGTGACTAAAATAATTAAATAATATTTGTATAATAAAAAAATAAAATATCACTCTATCACATATGCCCCCTCCATACGAAATGACGACCTCTGCATTAACTGGGAGCACATAATTACTGCAATGAAAAAAAACCCATCTGAATCAAAAACATATACTTACTCTGAATCCTTATCTAAAATAGCATTCAATATGGCCCTGCATACCATATTTGCTGCACATTCTCTGTCCCGCATCCACTGGGGTGGTTTTGTAATTCTCTTGGATCTGCGAGGGGGAGGCAAAGGCGTTATGCGGACCGAGTTATCTGAATCATTCCTACTCCTTCCTTGATCCTCATGATCATCCTGTTCATCCTGTTCCGCAGGTTCCATAGAAAATGAACCTACTTCTGCAGCTCCAGCAATAACTTCACCTATAGATGAGTCCGTACTATCTGTACTTTCATTATCTTCAAGCATGGAATCTGTTTCATTTATTGTAGAATAAGAGGCATCCCTCTCAGTTTCCATATACTGTCCACTCTTGTTGTTCTGGTCGTCACCAGTCCGATCAAGAGGGATACTTGAAGTTACTATTGGCCTAGGCACTTTCTTAGAGGAAATAACAATACCAGATTCATCATCCGAATCATGGTCCTCATTTAACTCAAGAACTTCTGGTTCTTTGTTGTGATCATGGACATTTCTTTTCCTCCTTGGAGCTGGAACAGGTTTTGGTCTGGAGCTTTTCTCCTGGTCATCAGGGTTTAAAGTTGAAACTGGGAGTAATAGATTCTTATGAAGGGTGCGTTGTCTCCCTAATTAATTTTCCTTCTTTACAGTAAAGACAGGGACTTCGGGATTTGGCTGTACAACAACAACATAAGGGTCTTCTTCCAATTTATTAGAGAGCTTATGCTTTCCATCAAAAGCCAATATCTTCACCAAAACAGTGTCTCCGACATTGATGGTATTTTCTCTAACTCTTTGGTCGTAATTCCTTTTCTGGTTCTTTTGGGATTTCTGAGTTGCTGTTAATGCCAATTTGTGTGCTGTTTCTAGCCTTTTCTGTAAATCTGTGACATAGCTAGTCATTGGTTGTTTCTTGGTATTGGTGTTCAATCCAACTGCTATGTCTACACGTTACTGAGGTTGTCGTCCAAACATTAGGAAGTAGGGAGTATGGACAATGGTGTTCTGTCTTAATGAGTTGTATGCATTAACCTTTGGACTAACATACTTCCTCCAGTTCTGTTTCTGTTATCTTGATAGTGTTCCTAACATTTGAAGTAAAGTACGGTTTAATCTATCTGTTAGGCCATTTCCCTCGGGATGATATGGTGTAGTTCTTGATCTTGTAATTCCCAAGGGATGGCAAAGTTCCTTAATAATATTCGACTTGAAATTTGCTCCTTGGTCTCAATGTAAACGTTTTGGAAGTCCAGAATGAAAAATAAAGTTGGTGTAAAAAATTTCAGCGGTGGTTTTAGCAGTTTGATTTCTAGTTGGTACAGCAACAGCATATTTCGTGTAATGGTAAACCATTTATAGGTGGTTTTCTTAACAGACATCTCTTGCAACATTTAATCCATTCTTCAATATGATATGTCATACCAGGCCAGAAAAATCGCTCTCTTATAAATTATGTTGTTTTATCTCTCCCTGGATGGCCGATATTGTTATGGGAATACTTTAAAACTTCGTTTACTAAGTCAGGTGGTATTACTAGTTGTAGTTGTGTATCTGAATATTTCGTTGTTTCCCGGTACAGCTTATCGTCTATGATCTTAAATTTGTCAAAGTTCTTTCGGAATATTGTCGATTCTTGTGTTGGTAGTAATTCATGCTTTCCTGGAAATTTCTTATTGTCTACAAAGAACAGCCAATTTCAGATTATGGGATCTTGATGTTGTGCCTTCTCAATATCAATATGATGAATCTGCTGGCATTGTACTGACATCAATGGCTGAAGAGTTTCATGGTTGAAACTTAAGCTCTGTATATAAGGTTCTTGAGGCTGAGCATGGATGATTGCTATGGTCCTTAAAAAGTCTTGTGAGATTGGCAGGTAATCCTTATGATCGACAGCAGGTAACGTCTGCGTCCGAGTTGTTACATCCTGGTCTGTAGAGTATATCTAAGTCAAACGCTGCCAATGCCACCACCCATCGATGCCCTGTCGCGTCCAGTTTTGCTGATGAAATTACATATGTTAAAAGATAGTTGTCTGTTATAACTGTAAATTTCTTGCCAAATAAATAATCCTGAAATTTCTCTGTTATTGACCATTTCGGCGCCAAAAATTCCAATTTATGAGGCAGATAGTTGCGTTCTGATTTACTCAATCCTCTACTAGCATAGCTAATTACATGTTTGATTCCTTCCTATTTCTGATAAAGAATGGCTCCTAATCCAACTGAACTGACATCGGTACGGATTTCAAATGAGAGTTGACCGTAGGTGACAGCATTCCACACACAGGATGGTAAGGTAGCTCATCATGCAGGTATCCTTGAATGACCACACTGCTGTTGGGTTGTATAGCCACAGGTCCCTTCTCAGCTGACTTCACCAGTGCTAATACATATGAACGTCGAGACAACTCGCGCTCACGCAGGGTCATACATCGAAAGGCAAGGTACCATGGGGTATGCAATTTTGCCTTCTGTAGAAAGCTGACTCAAGATTCTGCTTTGTTTCCATTAAAAGTACAAATAGGATGTTAGTTCCAATAAGAATTGGTTCTGACTCATGGTAAGAGGTCTCATTCACAATGAGAAACAAATACTCAATTGTCTCTGGTGTATCAGAAATGCATTACTCCATGGT
>NW_026939645.1:0-9333 GCF_032062105.1 Saccostrea cuccullata | reverse complement strand
CCCATTTAGATATGTCGAATGCTTAAAGAAATTCAAATAAAAAAGTCTTGCATGTTTTTATATTAAAAAATTAAAGAAATGGTATAATTTGAGTTTTTGCAGGATCTTATGAATATTATTGAGCAGTAAATCACGGGGGAGCAACCTCATGAATAAACTGCACGTCATTTTCCATATGGGCGGGCGGAGACAATTTTGTATTGGACTGGACTGATATTTATAGCATAGGACTGGTCTATTTCATGGTAGGGGAAAGGAAATTCCAATAAAAACCCTAACATCCCTTGTTACACTGATTGGAAATAACCCTGATTCATTACAGTAAGAAAAAGTACAATCCGCTTTCCTACAACGACATATAGATATCAAAGATTGGGAAATCTATGGAACGCCATCACTGCCTTATAGCATAAAACTATGCATTCATTATGTCAATCTATCATTACGTGATGTGAACATATTTTTACGTATTATCAATTTCTTATGGGGTGATGTAAAAATATCTTTACATCATGTCACTGCTGCATTACATGAAGTAAACACATTCTTCCATTATGTCAGCACTTTATAACTTGAAGTAAAAAGTTCATTATATGAAGTGAAAATATGTTCACATTGTGTTAAAACTTTATTACGTGAAATGAATGTTTCTTTATATTATTTCATTTCTTTAATATGTGAGGTCAAAATTGCATTACGTCAAGTAAATTGTGTTTATAATTAAACTTATCATTACATGAAGTCAAAAGTCCATTCCTTTTTTGAGAATGTATATGTCTATTATATCAAAGCATTATTACGTGATATGGATTTATCTTTATTTTAGGCGGGGGCATCATGATGTAAGGTGAACACATCTTACCTTTATGTCAGTGCTTTATTACGTGGTGAAAAAGGAAACATAATATGAACATATATTAGGGAGACAGTCCCGATGTTCCATATTATGTCAACACTTTATTACATTATGTCAAAACTCCATTCCGTGATGGGGATATATAATTACGTTATGTCAACTCTTTCTTATGTGATTTAAAAAATATCTTTATATTGTGTTAACTCTTTATCATGTTGATTCCAAAAGTTTTGATGTGAAAATACATTTACATTATCTAAAAGCTTTATTAGTATAATAATGAATGTTGACGACCGATTTTAAATACTCAAGGGGGGGGGGGGGGGGGGCCCCCTTTGGTAGGACGAATTATAGACACATAATATCACCCCCCCCTCTTTTCCCAGACATAACCTTATTTTAAAAAAGTATAGTCCACTAGGGGTAATGTAGTATAACTAAAAAAATATAGGACTGATAAGTCGGACCCCCTCCCCAAAAGGGTTTTTTCGGGCTTGGACAATTTTTTTGGCTTGTGAGTTTTTTTGGGTAAATAATTTTTTTCTTTCTGGCTGACATCCTCTTTCAACTAAATGCTATGTCACGGAATTAGTTACTGTAATTTTTTCAACCATTCCAAGACCAGAATTCTGTTACAAAAATCTACCAGTCCCTCTTCTAAATCAATTGAATATGCCTTAATAAGCATGCATTGGCACATATTTGTGGCGCATATGGGAATCTTGAAAAAAGAAGGGGGGCGGTATAGAGTTGGTGACGAAAGGGAGTGAGCGGAAAAACTCCCCGGCAGGCTTTATAGTTTTATAAAAAAAAATTTTTAAATTTTAAATTAAAAAACTTAATGTGAAAGTAATGCAATGTCCTACATTGTAAAACTATAAATTTATTAATTTTATGTATATTTTGGGACTAAAGATGGTAGGGGGGTTTTTTGCCCCCCTCCCCAACCCGCCAGTGCACGTGTGTTATTCGATATATCTGTATACATTTTAAAAAAAGGAGAGTTAAAGACTGATAAAAAATAGTGATCTGAGTAAGATCAGAAGTTTAAGATTTTTTTTAAAAAAAAAAACAATTCAAAAGAAAAAAAAATGCTGCACGACTTATATTTGATTTATTTAATTATCAGATAAAAGTAAATGCCATTGAATTTCGACGCGTGACTTTAATTCACAGTCGCAGTGTTAAGGCTTTGCAAGTTTCAAGATTGTCAATCATTTTTCGCTTAAAGTTTTCATTTAAAGATGCAATTCCCAAATCGCTGAGAATTTATTTTATGACAGTTTTCTTGCCATTTTTAGTGCTTTCGGAAAGCGGAAAATACGTTATGTCAAAAAAGGCCAGGTACCCGTGTTCCATAACGTAATAGTGAATCCAATAAAATTTGAAGAGTGCGCACAGTATGACATGAGCTTTTCACATCTGATATGAGATGAAATAGCCTAAGATACATGTATGCTGACAAGAGACTTAGCATTTTTGACACAATGTAAAGACACAATGACATAACGTAATAACGATTTGTCAAAAAGTAAGGGGAAATTCACATCATGAAAATTTTACGTATTCATGTAGCATATTAAGGCATAAAGTAGTTAAAGAATTGACCACATGTGACAATTTTTTAGATAATGTAATGAAATTCTAACGTGTTATAGCGAATTGATATTGAGTTAAAGATAAATTCACATCATGTAATGAACTACTTAGACCAAATAGTAAAAGTGCACATAATGTAATAATAGTTAAAAAATATAAAAAAATTTTTACACCACGTAAAATTGTTTTGACTTAATGTCATAAAGAGCTGATATAATGCAATGGAAGATTGGCATGTAATGTAATTAAAGTACGAGTTAATCCCATAAAGACTAAACATAATGTAATTGAAAGTTGACATAAACCCAAAAGTGTGGTGAATTGTCAAAAAGTTGCATAAGTAATAAAAGGGTTAAAAGAATAGAGAACTTTTGTATAAAGAGTTGACATGATATAATGGAAGGTTGACATAATGCAATAGTATTGTGAGTTAATGTCATAAAGAGTTGACATAATATAATGGAAGGTTGACATAATGCAATAGTATCGTGGGTTAATGTCATAAAGAGTTGACATAATATAATGGAAGATTGACATATTGCAATAGTATTGTGGGTTAATGTCATAAAGAGTTGACATAATATAATGGAAAGGGTTAAAAATGCAATATATTGTGAGTTAATGTCATAAAGAGTTGACATAATGTAATGGAAGGTAGACACAATACAATAGTAGTGTGAGTAAATGTCATAAAGTGTTGACATAATGTAATGGAAGGATGACGCAATGCAATCGTTGTGTTCTGCTATAAGGCAGTGACGGGTTCCATAGAAAATTTTTTTTTTTGAGAAATTAAAGGCTTTTATATTTTTTAATGGGAAGGGGGGGGGGGCCACACTTCAGGTGCCTGTATTAAACTTGCTTTATCTTATACAGGTACGTAATATGGGGGAAAATTTGGGGAAGGGGGGCCTTCTTACCCCTCCCCCCCCTTTTTCCTTACATAACATTAGGAGTGTTCCCGGTTATATGTATATTGTACATGTCGTACATGTGCTCGCAGTAAGTTTTGATTTAGAACAAAAAAAAACATGAAAAAGAATCTTAAAATCTTAGTAAGACAAGTGAAACAAAATGTAGTCACGGCCTTTCTAATATCGTGAGCAATATACTTTGCAGAAGCAGCTCATTCCATTCATTATTCGGATTTTTAAAGGTTGTTTTTTGTGTCTAAAATTATGTTAACCGGAAGTTTATAATCGTCATGAAAATGTGAACACGTCAAACCAGCTGGAGAAAAGACTGATGCTAGACTGACTGGGGATCAGAATGCAGCCCAATTCACGTGATGGTCAACAGAAAAGGGGGCATTGTCGATACCTGGTGGTATAGGTATATCCTACGGGGCGTCGGGACCTGGGGATTGCGTAAGTTACGAGGTTAATTGGACATAGCATAACGTACAAATTGGATATTTTTTTTCCAGGCAAAATTTAAAATAAACAAAATTTTCTCGTAATAATTCAGATAAAAAAAGTACATGCGAAAAATCAGGGAAAACAAACTATATAGAAAATACGTCAATACCCAAATTTGCATTTCTAATTCAATTTCTTATATTTACATTTGCAAATTTTTCATTTATATAGATATCTAACACAACTGAAAGCTACGGAAGCTTATTGCTGCCACTTGAAAAAAAAATATTGTAAGTCGTACGTACGACATAATAAGTCGTACGTCCCACATAGTAAGTGTACGTACGAGATACTAAGTCGTACGAACGAGATACTATGTCGTACGTACACATAAAAGTGTACGTACACATAATAAGTCGTACGAACGACATAATAAGTCGTACGTACGACATAATATTAAGTCGTACGTACGACATAATAAGTCGTACGACATAATAAGTCGTACAACGAGATACTATGTCGTACGTACGACATACTAAGTCGTACGAACGAGATACTAAGTTATTACACATAATAAGTCGTACATACGACATGATAAGTCGTACAAACGAGATACTATGTCGTACGTACGACATAATAAGTCGTATACGACATAAATTTGTACGTACGAGATACTAAGTCGTTTGCATTGCACCAAGTAAAACCCGATTTATTTTCATGCATTTTTTTCCAGCCGTCTATCAGTTTTAATTGTTTTATTAAAGAGTTTAATTGCGTTTTGCTTGAATCGGTATTCTGATTATAGTTGTCAATATTACAGTTTAATTTTCCGCATACAATCAAGTTCTCAAGATTCTTAGCATTTTTTCTTACCCAAGACTTAGTTGTGGTATAAAATTCTTTTCTATCCGATACATTATTTGGTGCATAGAGGTTTGCTATTGAAAAAGTTATATCATTAATTTTAAGATTTATCAAAATTTTCCTTCCGTCAGAAGACCTGTGATAGTTTATCAAATCATGAGGAAAATTTTTTCTGATTAATATAGAGACACCTCTACTAAACGCTGAGCTCGAAAAACAGTGAAAACTTGAGCCCATCCATCTGGCATTATATTGATACTTCTCGATTCTATATAATGAGTTTCTTGTAATAATACAATATCTATGTCTAAATCTTGAAGCCAATCATATAAAACTATTCTTTTTTCGTATGTATTCAATCCCCTCGCATTTAAGGAGAAAACACTTAATAATGGGTTAGGCATAGTAATATTTGTTTAAAGCAAAAACAATACGTAATTGTGAAAAAGAACCCGTTCATCATAGTGAGAGTCTAGAAAAAAAAGAGGTTACTAATCGTCATGAAAATGTGAACACGTCAAACCAGCTGGAGAGAAGAGACTGATGCTAGACTGACTGGGGATCAGAATGCAGCCCAATTCACGTGATGGTCAACAGAAAGGAGGCATTGTCGATACCTGGTGGTATAGGTATCTCCTACGGGGCGTCGGGACACTGGGGGATTGCGTAAGTTACGAGGTTAATTGGACATAGCATAACGTACAAATTGGATATTTTTTTTCCAGGCAAAATTTAAAATAAACAAAATTTTCTCGTAATAATTCAGATAAAAAAAGTACATGCGAAAAATCAGGGAAAACAAACTATATAGAAAATACGTCAATACCCAAATTTGCATTTCTAATTCAATTTCTTATATTTACATTTGCAAATTTTTCATTTATATAGATATCTAACACAACTGAAAGCTACGGAAGCGTATTGCTGCCACTTGAAAAAAAAATATTGTAAGTCGTACGTACGACATAATAAGTCGTACGTACGACATAGTAAGTCGTACGTACGAGATGCTAAGTCGTACGAACGAGATACTATGTCGTACGTACGACATAATAAGTCGTACGTAATAAAGTCGTACGTACGACATAACGACATAATAAGTCGTCCGTACGACATAATAAGTCGTACGAACGAGATACTAAGTCGTACGTACGACAGAATAAGTTGTACGTACGAGATACTAAGTCGTACATACGACATAATAAGTCGTACGAACGAGATACTAAGTCGTACGTACGAGATACTAAGTCGTACGAACGAGAGGCTAAGTCGTACGAACGAGAAACTAAGTCGTACAAACGAGATACTATGTCGTACGTACGACATAATAAGTGTACGTACGACATAATAAGTCGTACTACGAGATACTAAGTCGTACGAACGAGATACTATGTCGTACGTACGACATAATAAGTCGTACGAACGAGATACTAAGTCGTACGTACGAGATACTAAGTCGTACAACGAGATAAGATAAACCCCTTGTAGCCATGTGTTTATGTTATTTAAAAACGATATAATATGTAGTTATACGGTTTGCTTTATAATATCATGAACAGACGGGCGTGCCAGTAGTTGTGCTTTTGATTACTAAAACGGAACAACCTAAATTTCATATACATATGTAACTTTAATCTATTTAACAGTTAAAAAAAGTCAATTTTACACTTTGACTAATAAGTCCTATCCAAAGCAGCCCCCTCCACCCCTCAAAGAATCTGATAATTTGATACGTTTTTATCGAAAGAATATTATAAATTTATTAAGCTTTTCAGGGAGTACCGATGTGGTGAAAAAATACAAAAATCCCGAAAATGAAAAATATTTCTTTAAATTTATATATATGGTTTATATTTATGTTTAATGCCCTTTTAATTTGAAAAGCTCGGATGTTTTGAGACTGACATTCAACATTTTTACTGTGGCCTGGTTCGAATCACCTGGTGGCACACGTTTACTTCTATAAAAAAAGACTTGTATATTTCACTTCATTTTCCTCTATAAATGATTTATTTTTATTTAGAGATAAACGAAATTTATGAGAATGTAGACCAGAAATATTATTCTCTAAAAATTATCCCACAGTGTAAGCATTCATTGTTTGAGGACAATAATTATTCATTCTTCCTCACGATGAAGGAGTCACACCCCCCCCCCCCCCCAAAAAAAAGAAAAAACACAAAACATGACTGACATGCGGTTATCCACCCCCCCCCCCTTAAAAAACAACAACAACAAAAAAAAAAACAACAACAAACAAACAAACAAAAACAATAAATGCGTGAATAATCTAATACATTTAATCTCGGAAAAGTTTCCAAACGAATAAACTAAAATGAAATCGCAGATGTAGTGAATGATCATGATGTGAAGGACAGAATATCTTCTAGATTTGATTTTAAGAAGATAATTTATCTATTAAGCGAAGATAACATTTTTCTAACAGGTTTAACGTTCATGTATATGATCAGCTTGAAGACCCGGGGCCGTAACAGAAAGCATGCTATTTAGATTTTAAATGACTTTAAGCAAAGTTGCCACCCTAAAATTAATATATACATTGTATACATGAAATGTTTCTTTATCAAATAAATAAGCCCTAAACTATAATATGATCAGAAAAAAATTGATTTATTTCAGCTGTTAAATTTGATCATTTTCATATGGAGCTCTTCTTCTAAAGGAGAGCAATATTGTCTAAAATGGCCACGACACCCCCCCCCCTCGCCCTCTTAAGCAGGGTTGCGCATACAAAGTGCTCATCCAGAAAAATAAAGAAATTAAGATTTCTTGCAGTGACATAGCATCGTTTTTGAAAGGGGAAAGGAGGCAGCCAGATAAAAAACTTATCTAAAAATGTTGACAAGTAAAAAATTCCCCTATCAAGAAAACAAGAAGGGGGGGGGGATCATTTTAAAGTTCCAACTTCTTTCAGTACAATTTTCCCGCATATAATACTACATGTACATTACCCTTATTTCACTTTACTGATCACAAAGTGGGGGAAGGGGCAACCGGCCTTTCCATGCAAATTTTAAACAATAATATTGCTACGTGCCTGTTTTAGGAATATGCATATCTATACATTGTGTCCTAATTATCTACAATTTTTCATGAAATTTTATGCAGCTGTTTAAGAATAATTATGCCTATAAAAAAAGAAAGAAAGAAAATAAAAGGACTGACGGACTAACTGACGTGCCAAAGACATTATACCACTCGCAACTTGTTGTTATAAAAGTAATTTATAATTTAATTCTACATTTAAATACTCTTTCAGGGTCACGGGCAGAATAAATATATCATATTGAATAACATCTTTATCCTTCCTAGTCTATAATTTATAAATGGTAATAATCAGCTTTGCGGATAAATATGAAATAAACAATGTAAAATCCCAAGTTCGAATCGGACAGAGGTGATAAACTTGCTTGATTTGAATTTTCTGCAATCCAACAGACAATTCAAATCAAGCGAGTTTATTGCCTGTAGAAACGAATACGTATAAAGGACTAGACGGTTGATAAAATATACATAATGGTTAGAAATGTGTTTAGAATTAGGGATACACCAATGCTGGAAAGTGTGAAAATTCTTCCCAAAAGTGCGTTCAAATCTTGTGCCGCAGATTCCTATTATTTGCATTTAATATATGATGAAAGACTAAAATACAAAACCATAAAGCTGCAGCTACGTTCTGAGTATCTCGTACGTACGACATATTATCTCGTTTGTACGACTTAGTATCTCGTTCGTACAACTTATTATGTCGTACGTATGACTTATTATGTTGTACGTACGACTTATTATGTCGTACGTACGACTTAATATCTCGTACGTACGACTTATTATCTCGTACGTACGACATAATAAGTCGTACGTACGACATAGTATCTCGTACGAACGACATAGTATCTCGTTCGTACACTTAGTATCTCGACGTACGACTTATTATGTCGTACGTACGACTTATTATCTCGTACGTACGACTTATTATCTCGTACGTACGACATAATAAGTCGTACGTACGACATAGTATCTCAGTCGTACGACCTAGTATCTTGTACATACGACTTATTATCTCGTACGTACGACGTATTATCTCGTACGTACGACTAATAATCTCGTTCGTACGACTTATTATGCCGTACTTTCGACTTATTATGTCGTTTGTACGACTTATTATGTTGTATGTACGACATAGTATCTTGTTTGTACGACTTAGTATCTCGTACGTACGACTTACTATGTCGTACGTACGACTTATTATGTCGTACGTACGACTTACAATATTTTTTTTTCAAGTGGCAGTAATACGCTTCCGTAGAAAGCAATGCGTATCTATAACTGCATAAATATAGGTACAGGGTCAAGAGGTCATAGATATGCCAATGGATTAACGTTCGACGTAATTTCTCAGTGACGTCTTATTATAAAAGGGACAACACGCATTCAGTGGAATACATACATGCCATTGGATTTGAAAAATAATGCATTTCACACAATAAAAGCACAGGCGCTTGTTTCTTTCATACTGTGAGCTTAGTTTTATACTATATAATAACAAGTACATTATTATTATTTATTAAGTAGAAAACTAAGCTCACTCTATGAAACAAGCGACTGTGGTTAAAAATGATAAAGCCCTTCAGGCTT
>NW_026939644.1:0-9536 GCF_032062105.1 Saccostrea cuccullata | reverse complement strand
ACCAAAGAAATTAAATAGATATAGCCACAACTATTCTATTTTTAAATGAAATGCTTTAAAACTCATAATGTGAGGATATATTAGTAGATAGACATGACGACATGGTGAAAATAGCAAGATCTCACGCGCATGCACGTGCACTTCGCTCTAATTGGCTGCAACTAAAGTCTCAATATCTTTCTTGTTTTTTGACGAAATCCTTTGAAATTTTGAACATAGCCATGCATTAGGATATCCTACAACATGAAATAAAGCAATTATCACTAAAACACGTGCATGCACGTGCGCTGCAATCTGATTGGCTGAAACTTTAAACAGTTATAACTCCCTTGGTTTTCAACCAAACAGGATGGGATTTGGAACATAGATAGATATAATGGACTTCTACAAGTAGGTATGGTCATCATGCACATGCATACACATGCGTGTACATGTGCTGCAATCTTATTGGCTGAAACTTTAAACAGCTATAACTCCCTTAGTTTTCACCCAAACGGGGTGGAATTTAGAACATAGATAGATGTAATGGACCTTTACAAGAAGATATGGTCACCATGCTCATATATGCACGTGCGTGCACGTCAAATGAGTTGAATAAAAATACACTTGAATGAACGTATTTTTAATACTTTTGGATTAAATACTTTAATATTTATTAAAGACTCAAATGCATAGATTCTGTCCTATATAAGGAAGCTTACAGGGAATATGGCACCAAAAGGGAGTTGGGGAGCGTTTGGGGAACATCTGTAACAGTCCCCCGTTACAATTAGCACTAGTTCGTTTTGTGTTATAATTGGATTATATTTCACGAAGTTGAATGGCAGTGGGTAAGTACAAGTTTAAGTATAGTGGGGGGTAAAATAAACCCAAACGATTAGGTTAAAGTTCAAAAAGGGTCAAAGATCATCGCATGCCACACTAGACGAATTTCATATTGTGAAGTTATCTCCCCTTGTCGATGTGACATTCAGTTACTGCCAATACTGGTGCGGATCCAGAATTTTTTTCGGGAGTAGGGAGGGGGTCTCACATCTCAGTAAAAAAATTCATGCCTAGAATTTCCGACAAGCAGGAGAAAAAATCATACACTGAAAACAAATAAACAAAATAAAAACCCAATGTTTTCTAAGTTAGGGGGAGGATGTCCAAAATCATTTTTTATTTGCTTCAGTATATAGTCTTGTTTAAATAACAAAGGAAATTCCAGGTGGTGGGGGGGGTTCCAATCTCCCTACCCATTCCCTATCCCTGAAATAACAATCTATTTTGTGATTCCAATTAAATAGTATATTTTTTTTCATTTGAATAATTATACATATTTTGTTTCTTGTGTTTATATTATGTCTGTCTATTTGTCTGCAGAAATTATAACTTTGCCCATAAGTTTTAAGTGGGATGGGCTATACAAATGGCTTCCACATTTTATAGGTTTATTTCTTGTGACAATTAAGACCTTTTATTTTGGTACCAGTAATTTTTTCCTCTGATCACTTGACCTAGAATACACATTTTTACAAGAAAAATACCCAACTTTAAACTTGGCCTAAATTTTGATCAGTAGGTGCTAGGGCTTTCATGCTTAACATGTGTATTCATTGTGAACTGTCAACAGGTATAAATATGTTTGACCTTGACCCTAGAGTTTGAACCATTTAAAAAAAATTAACCTTGGCAATTAACTTTTGAACAGGAAGTACTAGGGATTACTTATTTCACATGTGCATGACAAGACTTTCTTCTGATACCAACAATTGAACCTTTTGACCTTGACCTTAAAGTTTGACATATATTTGAGAAACTTCAACCTTCGCCATAGGCTACCAGACAGGGACATCAGTGTTTCACAAACACATCTTGTCTTCATTATTATTTGGTGGTGTCTCCATATGACGGAAAAATTCCAATGAGATATGTATTCACAACAAACAAACAAATTACTAAAGAAAATATAAAACATGAATATGTTGGTCATGCATATCTCTGCATGAAAAAAGACCCAGCTTTTCAAGTACTGCAACCATATTGTAACCCTTTCAAAACACTCATTTGAGTTTTTCTGGTTTCCTTGTCATATAACGTCTGTTGCGACATGTTGTCCATCTGTTTGTCTGAAAACTTTTTACATTTTTAACTTCTCTAGAACCACTGGGCCAATTGTACCCAAATTCATATAGAAATATGTACATTTGTATGTCAGACTGTTCATCTGTCTGAATAAATTTAACCTTGGTTATCACGGCATATCTACTGAATGAGAAGAGACAAGGCATTCATATTAAACTTATGTACTAGTATTTACCTGTAAGAATGGCATGGTTTTTTTTTTCATATGACCTAGAAGTTTGACCTACTTGCAAAAAAATTAAATTGTTATAAATTCATCATTTTGAAAGAGAAAAGTTAGGGCATTCATATTATAATGCATGTATATTATTACCTGTGCTAAGATCTTTCCAAATAAATCATGACTTTTATTCTGTGACCTTGACCTTAAGCCTATCCTACTTTTCAAAAATGTTGCATTTGCTTATAACTTTTGATTGAGATGAGATATGACTCTCACATTTGACATGTACATAAATTACTCATAAGAATTCAAGGTGTTTCCCAGCTTGCAATGTTTTTTTACTCTTTAACGTTGGTGTTTTACATAATTTTCAAAATATTTAACTCTCCTAAAAAATGATTAGGCTTCTGAGTAACATTAAGGAGGACTTCAGGGAAGACAGGGCTTTTTGCATAAAAAACATCATTTTTCGACCCCCATTTGACCCCCCGGGGCAAAATCAGAATTCCAAAACCTAACTGCGCATCTACATGACCCCACCAATCATCTCCCAAAAGGTGATTAGACTGCTGAATAAAATGTCAGAGGATTTCAGGGAAGATGGGGCTTTTTGCATAAAAAACATCATTTTTCGACCCCCATTTGACCCCCCAGGGCAAAATCAAAATTCCGAAACATTACTGCACATCTACATGACACCACCATTCATCCCCCAAAAGATGATTAGCCTGCTGAATAAAATGTAAGAGGAGTTTAAGGAAAATTGGGCTTTTTGCATAAAAAATGTCATTTTGACCCCCATTTGACCCCCCGGGCAAAATCAAAATTCCTAAACCTTACTGCACATCTACATGACACCACCAACCATCTCCAAAAAGATGATTAGGCTGCTGAGTAAAATGTAGAAGGAGTTCAGGGAAGACGGGGCTTTTTGCATAAAAAACGTCATTTTTCGACCCCCATTTGACCCCCCGGGCAAAATCAAAATTCTAAAACCTTACTGCACATCTACATGACCCCACCAACCATCTCCCAAAAGATGATTAAGCTACTGTGTAAAATGTAGGAGGAGTTCAGGGAAGAAAAGTGGGCTTTTTGCATAAAAAACGTCATTTAAGAAGTGACCCCCCGGCAAAATGAATTCAAAATTCCAAAACCTTACTGCACATCTACATGACACCCCCAACCAATCCCAAAAGATATATAGCCTCTTTAAATGTCAACACATTTTCAATTTTTGCATAAAAAATGTGGTTATAATTAGTATAACAAAAATTAATCAAGATTCAAATGTATATAATTAAGGATGTGTTCATGCAAGATTTCCCAAAAGATGATTTAAGAATCTTAAAATTATAAAACAGTAAAGGGAAGACGGGGCTTTTTGCATAAAAAATAACATTTTAGCTTCTGCCATTTGACCCCCCCGCGTAGTTTTTTTTTCCAAAACCTTACTTACATCTACATGGCCATTCATGATTCACCAAAAGATTTATACTGTATAAAATGTAAGAGAAGTTCCGGGAAGAGTGGCTTTTTGAAAAAAAAATGCATTCCACTATCCCCCCCGGAAATTCAAAATTAAATCCTAATACGTACAGTTTACATGACACCCCCATGTTCTTTTCGGATAATTATTTTATTATTATAATTACTGTGTAAAATGTAAGAGGATCTCATTGGGAAGACGGGGCTTTTTGCAATAAAAGAACATTTTATATTTCTGACCCCCCGGGGACGCAATATATCAATAACCTTACATATACATCTACATGACACCCCCATACCATTTTTTAAAAGATGATTAGCCTACTGTGTAAAATGTTAGAGGAGTTCAGGGAAGTCGGGGCTTTTTGCATAAAAAACGCATTTAAATTATAGACCCCTTCAAAATCAAAAAAAAAAACATGCACAAAGACATGCAAACCCCCAACCATCTCCCAAAAGATGATTAGCCTACTGTGTAAAATGTAAGAGGAAGGCAGCCTTTGAGCTTTTTGCATAAAAAACGTCACTTGCAATTCCCCCCGTACAAACTTATCCAAAAAAATCCTTACTCACATCTACACAATCTTTATCTCCCACACACAAGGGAATAATTAGCCTACTTTGTAAAATAATATTGGAGTTTAGGGATAATCGAAAAATGTGACAATAAATAATTTGGTGCATTCAACATTTAGCGCAATCAACGGATATGACATTTTTCTAATTAGAAAGTGCTTGGTATGTCGTTGTTGTAATTATAAATATGTACGGCGGACATTAAGGTTTCAAACTGTAATATGATAAATCAAAAGTATAAGTGAATAATGTCTAAATAAGGCAGTGATTCCTTATATTTCCATTTCCTTGTGAAATAAAATTGTTAATTTTAGACTTTAAAAAATGTAGGCATAGTTTAAATTATAGTTTATTACTCCCATTTGCATTCTTTGATGTTGCCAAGAACATCAGAGGACATCCTGGTTTACATAATGTTGTTGTCTTCAGTAAATAAAGAGACAGATGCGCACGAGATTTTCATGCATATACCTGATCATTGTACTTTTTTTGACAAATCATACAGTTTAAAAAATATTTGCCTTTTAAACACAGTTATCTGGATACATGCCACCCATTGAAAAAACTCTATATTTTTGTTTTCAAAAAGTTTTGCTCTTTGATCAATGTTATTTAAATCTCCAAAAGTTTTTAAAACTAAACACAGTCGCCCGCGTGAAAAAGTGGTTAAAGCTTCTGCTACAGATTATAACTCCAGAATGCTTAATATGATTTTTTAGTGCTTATATTTATTTCTAGAGCCGGTCTTTCGGATGAAATAGATAAACTATTAAAGAAATGTGCTGTTTTAAATGTTAAAACACCCAAGTATGAAGAGTTATCGTGCCGAGCAATATGCAAAAATTTGTAGAAAAAATAAAGATATAGAGGTTCTCTTCAATTTTTAAAAATTTTATTATACAATTAAAAACATACAAAATCAATCAATTTTTAAAGATGTAAAACCGCAATTTTAAATTACTGACTTTTTTTCCTAACATAATTTTTATATTTTTCCTTTTGCAAAACATTTCATATATATAATTCTCAACACACTATGTAAGTGTAGTAGAACTTGCCATTTTGTGAATAGCAATTGCATTCATAGCAGAAACAGTTGCATCTATAGTGTAAATGTCAACTATGAAAGTACTTGATAGAAGAGTGTGGATATGCAAATATTACAATTTAGATTTTTTGCAATCAAATAAGGAAGCATTAATCCATACACAAGCCACTTTTTTGTCCAATAAATATACAGTATTTTCCAACGTCCACTGTAGCTCTCCGGTCTATGAATATATCTTCATCGAAAAAGAGGACAGTAAAAAGCCAACTGCATCATAATCCATCAAAAAAGCCTAATATGCAAAATTCGATTTTCATCCTAAAGGAAACCATACAGGAAATCATACACATTTATATTGGCATCATGCATTTCATGTCCTCTGACTAATAAGAAAGACCATACAGATATATTACAAAAAGTTTAATATACATATTTAACCTACCGGTATTCTCTTATTCCAGTAATTATAATCTAAAACAGAGGGTTTTGTTATTGATGTATCAATTTTTGCATAAACATTATTCAAGGACCTTATCCCCTTTGGATAAATAAAGTCAACATAGCAATTAAAGTTCTTGGTATCCAATGTAAAGTCTTCTCATAAGGATTACATATTTGAAGTATCAAACCCACCCTTACCATTCAAAAGTTATAGTCAAGGTTTAAGTTTTTTATTAGTACAAAAAATGTCCAAAGGGCAAGGTCAAAAGGAAAGGAATGGTATCAAATGAAAGGTCTTGCCAGAAAGAATGCATATCTGAAATATGAAAGTCCCAGTATCTACTGTTCCAAAGTTGTGGCCAAGGTCAAAGTTTTTGAAAAGTAGGTCAGACTCCAAGGTCAAGGCCAAAGGATCAAAGTTCTTGGTATTTAATGAAAGGTCTTCTCACAAGGATTACATATGTGAAGTACGAAAGCCCTAGCCCCTACCATTCCAAAGTTTTGGTCAAGGTTAAAGTTTTTTCATAAGGACATAAATCTCCAAGGTCAAGGTCAAAAGTCAAAATTGTTGGTATCCAATGAAAGGTCTTGCCACAAAGAATACATATGTGAAATATGAAAGTCCTATATTATCTTCTGTTCTGATTAACTGAACACGATTATAGTCATCTGAAAAAAAATAAGACAACACTTGATAAACGGATTGAAATGGCACCAAGACCATTTATTTTATGCAAATGTACAATTAATCAAATTTTCTTATTCCATAAAAAATGTTATTCTGAAGTAAAATGTTAAAGTTTTTTCATAAGTACATAAATCTGTTACCAAGGTCCTGGTCAAAATCTTAAGTGTTGTTAGGATTCTATCCACATGAAAGGTCTGTGCAACAAAAAATTAACTTATTTCATTTTAAACTAAATAGTCCTAGTACCTACCATTGCTTTAGTTATGGCCAAAGTAAACAGTTTGGAATTTTAACTAGAGTAAATTTTTTTCAAACTCCAATGTCAAGGTCAAAAGGTCAAATTTGGTGGTACCCAAACAAAGGTCTTGTATACATTAGAAATATTTAGATGTGAAATATGAAAGTCTCTCCACTAAATAAAATTTCAATCACCTCTCTTAATTTTTTTGATGAAATTTCTAAGACTGTAGACTGATAGAAATATAATAAACTGGGAAGACGGACAAATATTGATACATACAATGAGATTTAAGTGTCCCATCGCTTTTCTCGAAAGCGGCTCAAAAATAAATAGACCCTTTGTAATCTCAAAGACTGTACTCTACGACAAAAATTAGAAATCGAAATATATAGAAATGAGTTTGCTGTGGTATCTCATGAAACTCGGCATCTTTACCAAAACCGCCAATAATATGGAGCTATGTTTTTGATACAGATTATTCCACCTTTTACATAAAAACAATTTTCATTTAAAACTATTTTATTTTTTTTGTTGTCAAATATATTAATATACTGTGGGATGCCTCAATTCATATATGGCGCTGACTCAAAAATGCATATGGAAAGATGGCACGAATAGGCTTATTCTTGTACGATATATCTCTGGTCACAAATATATTTTCTACATTTGATAAAAGTTTTTTACAGAGATTGACAAAAAAGTTGAAATAATGGTGAACTAGCCATTAGATCAAAAAAACTTGTGGTTTAATGATAATATATTATATAATTTTCGCGAAAGGCAATTCAAGCTTTATATCAAAATGATGTTGACAGGTTCTATTTTTAGCGATATTTCATTTTCGAGGTAGTTTTCTTATTAACAGAATTTAATTAGAAAATATGAATAAACATAGGAACTCAGCTTGATAATTTGCCTTTTGAATTACATGTATAATGCCAAAATTAAACTACACTTAGAAATATCTGCTTTTTAATAAAATACTGTGAAAATATTTCATCTGAGTATGTTATATAGCATAAGATATAAATCTTTGTGTTTTTTTAAATTTTAAAGGGTTCATATTTTAAAGTTATGTTTTATACCTTTAAAAAAATAAAATATATGTTTCATTATACAGAATTATGAAAGGCATTGCTATCATAATAACTTTACTAAAAATCAGAATCTCTCACAACCACTAAGAAATACAACAATCAGTTTTCAGTTTTCACCCGAAGGGCTTTATGGAAGATTTGATCATGTGCCAACCCGTTTTATTTAAAACTAAAAAAAAAAGATACTTTATATCTTATATTTACATTTGTGACTAATTTATTACAAATAGTAGAGTACTAAAGTAAAGTTTGAAATCCATAAAGTTATTCTTTCAAAACACAACGGTATAAATTAAATGCGTTGATAACGTCTATTGCTTATGATGTCACTATCAAATTACGTAGATCGTTTATGACTAAACAATCAATTTATGGGCACATGACGAACTTGTCTCACGTAGATGTACAAACGCCCTGTTTAGATAGTATTATATAAGGGAAAACATTTGCAAATGCAAATATACATGTATATAAACACTTTTTAAAAAATCATTTCTAAATTACATGAGTGGAAATTAGTTTGAGAGAATATTTCAAAACTAAGATGTTGTGATCTGTGCACTTATAGAATTTCTTTTTTTGTTTTTTTTTTTTTGTTGTTTGTTGTTTTTCTTTTATTTTTTTTTTTGGGGGGGGGGGGTTAAAGGGCTCTTAATTGAGAATAATTTTCAATGCTGAATTCAGTTTACAATATTGGGCTTTACACTTGTAATTATTTTCATTTCTCCTGTATATCTATAGAGTTTCAGGAAGTACGGGTACCTTTCGAAGACAAGGAATATATGGTTCGCTCCAACGAACTTAAATGGGATGATGCTAAGGTATGACAAGCATTCATATGAAAAATCTAGAACTCTGAAAATTGTAATCACAATGTCATTGGTCTTCTTTTAAAAAATATTTCAATGTTGCAATCAATCCTTAAGTAAACAATTACTTTAAAAACAACAAACCTCAAGCGTAAATAAGGGCAGTATTGCGATTTAATCAACGTGAGCAAAATGCACAAATACTGTAAACGTGAAAAATGGTGCATACGTATTTTAGAGCAAGCGCAACTAGGAATGCATTGGCAAGTGTTAAAATTCAAACGCTAGCACACGTCATTAAAATATAAAATTGTGATATTATTTTTTTTAATCCACACTCGTTTTTTGATTTTTGGACTAGTCAAGCATGGAGACAAAGTAACAGTCCTGTATAATAGTAAACATTCATCAACTTTACCGTGGTGATGCAATCACATGGACGTGGCACAAGGTTAAAATGTATTCTAATTTTATCTTAAATAAAGAAATGAAGTATGTACGCATTTTATTTATATTAAAACAATGCATGCATCGACAGAAAAGAATTTTAAGGTTCCTTTAAATACTTTATGTATATTGATAATGTATTTCTTTCTCAAATGCTGGAGTTATCGCTCTTGCGATACACTCCAGCTTAATTTCAATAGCATCTTCTTATATGGTAAGCTATGTGAGTGCTGATAGATAGAACCAATAGAATCGTTTCGCGGGAAACTGAAGGTGCGTCTCTTTAGAGATAGCGTGGGTCGCCACTTTTTTTTAGGACGCCGGACAATTAACTCACTAGCATTTTTTCTACGAATTTTATTCGATTTTAAGCGGTAAGATCAATTTTACTTTGTATGTATTCATGAATTC